>NW_018165509.1:122641-129462 GCF_001263595.1 Phalaenopsis equestris
TATATATATATATACATTATAAGTCTTGCTCCATGTGAAATTTAAATGTTTATTAATTAATAATAATATTTTTATTTAATAATTAATGTAAATATTTTCTCATAAATATTATATTTATGCTATTTAAGTTCAATATGAAATTTAATTTTTTAAGAACTTTTTTATAATTTTTAAATAAATATCATTTTAAACTAATTGGGAGCATGTATGATAAATAGACATCAATTGATACATTAAAACATGTATAAGAAACACATTGGGGGTCACATATTGAACAGATCTTGAATAGAGAGAAAAAAGATAGAAAACATAAGATTGTAACAGGTAGAAAACAGTTTACAATCATGTAATAATAGTTAACATAACATTGATTTGTTTTTTATAAGCATTGGAGATGACAATCATGTAATAATGACAAAGATTAGATGAGTAAAAACATATTACAATATATAAAATATATATATTAATGAAGTGAAACCCTCGCAGATATTTTAAACCTAACGAGCTGTGCAGACTCCCGATAGAATAAGGAGAAGAGGGCTTTCGCAAGTATGTCTCATTACACCTTTCTGAGCGAAAGGTTTGTCGAGCAGATCATTATCTTGCTTGTGATGAGTTTTTATGATGAGTTACTGGAAGTGATTTGATGAAAATATCAGTAGGTTAGTTTTCCGTCATAATATGCTTGAGATCAATATGTTAGAGTTCAAGATGATCACAAACAAAATGATAGTCGAACGATATATGTTTTATGCGAGCGTGGAAAACAAGGCTATGAGCTAGTGATATTGCAGATGTATTATCACTATTTAGTTTAGTTGAAGCCATCGATGTCTCGGTAAGTTCATGAAATAATCTTCTAAGCGAGATTATTTTGGTTGTAGCTATAGCAAAGGCTTGATTCTCGACTTCCATTGATGAACAAACTACAGTTAGCTGTTTCTTGAAGAATTAGAAGAATAAATTGGTACCTAAATAGATATAATAACCAGTAATTGATTTGTGATCATTGGTATTGCTTGCCGAATTTGCATCAATGTAGACATGTAGTTCAAGTGGTCTTGTGACACTTTCTAGATGCTACAAAGCATGAGTGACACACCCAAATATACGAGGTATATCAATAGTAACGGGGTTGGAGTCCGGTTATTGATCCCACAGGGAACGAGATGAACATAACTTGGAAAAGTTCTAGTTTATAATTGTTAGTCCCAACTTGAAAGGTTCGAAATGCATGATTCAAGTTTAAACCTATATTTAATCTAGCAAGCAGAAGGAAATTTGCAAGAAATTCAATTTTAAAAAAGTTTTCCCCTTGAACTGATTTAGTTGATAATATAATTGAACAAGTGATTAAAAATTAGTGTTAACATGAGTTGACCTATCCCTTATTGTCTTTCTGTGGCCTAAGGAAATTTGATTATCAAGAGTGTAGTTCTCTAAATCCTCTGATTAATCCAATTAAATTATCTCCTTGAATGTAAGCATAAACTCCAAAGTAATATTCATACTCCAAATAGTTTATGTGGTTAACTTATGTTATTCCATTATGTATCCTTCCGGATTGCATAGTTCACAATGGATATTAACATTCTATATAGACAAATAGGAAGTAAATTAAGTGAAAAGTTAACTCAACACTAATATGATCAATTATCAAGCAAATCACATAGAGAGATTCAACTATATCCTATCACCATACAATTCAAGGGAGAAATAAAAAGTTCTACTCGCATTTCATCAAAAAAACTATCCAATAAAACTTTGAATTAAACAAAGAAATCATACACAGAGTTCTTCACAGAAATCTAACAGAAAATCCAAACAAAAATGTACTTATCTCTTCTTTTACAAGCAAAATGGATGAAAATAAAGCAAGCAGTGGTACACCTTTCATTCCTCTTAATTCTCTCTTTTTCTCAAATCCAAACTCCTTGAAAAGCTTCTCTTGACTTTTCCCTTTATCCTCTCTTAAGATTGATGGAGAAAATGGTGAGAAGCCCCTAGAACTTTGTCTCCAAGATTTTTATACCTCTTCCCCAGAATCTCAAAATTTGAACTGCCGAAATTGTTAATTTCTAGGTTCTGGCCTCGCAGAACCCACAAGTAGCGCTAGGGTGCTACACTCTTCCTTCTTCAGTGCCTATGTGCTAGTGTCACGGAGCCTAGGTATTGCGCTTCTGGTGCCTCAGCGCCAGGTTTTCATGCACTCAGATTTTTCTTCCAAAATTTGGGGCCTAGGAGCTGTAAGATAGTGCTCTAGCGCCCTAATTTTAGTGCCTTGACGCTCCAAGTTTAGAGCCTACTTTTTGATCGCTTGAATTTTGACTCCAAAAAGGCTGGTCTTGGCGCTAAGGTGCTAGAACACCATTTTTCTCTGTTTGTCTATTTTTTAATCTTGATTTACTCCTTGCACCTGTTACATTTATTTTAATACAAAATATCTTCCAAAAACATAACATAAACATACAAAAGACAAAATCAAGACTATAAATAAGCACATTCTACAAACATGTCATTCTGGTTTTATTGGTAACCCTTAATGCAATGTTCTTTTTAAATAACTGATAAGTTTTTTAAAGCATTTGAAAGTGCATAATAGTTGGAATGTGTCTTGAGAAATTGAAAGTAAAAGTTATATCAGGTCTAACTACAATTATATATTGTAAAGGTCCAATGAGATGTCTGAAATGCATGAGTTTAGATAAAATGGTAGGGTTGTTGTTGAGTTTATGAGGATGTAAGTAAGAGAGCAAGAACTTAGTTTTAAATTAAACATACCAGCTTGAGTTAATAATTATGTGGCATAGTGTGTTTGCTATAAAAAATATCCATTGTCAGTTTTATTAATGTGCAACCCTAGGAAATGAGATAATTGACCAAACTATTTTATATAAATTGTTTGCTAAGATTGAGAATTAACCTATTTATAACATGTGTATTATTACAGTAATTGAAACATAATCAACATATATGAGTAAATAAATGTGAATGCATTGATGATGATATATAAGCAAAGGATGATCAACATTACTTGATATAAATTGCTGAGTTTATAAAAAAATAGAAAAAATGGAATGCCATTGTCTTAATGTTTGCTTCAAATCAAAGATAGCATTTTGTAACTTACATACACAATGAGGATGTTGATTATCAAGAAATCCTGGAGATTGGGACATATAGATTATCTTTGAGTTTTCCATGTAGAAATGTATTATAAACATCTAGTTGTTGGATTTCTCAAATTTTTGTAGTGGCTAATGTAATTAGCATACAAATTGTGGAGAATTTGGTGACTGGACTAAATTTTTCATGATAATCAATGCTTGATTGTTGATTGAAACCTTGAGAACAAGATGTGTCATTGGTCTGATGTTTAATGTAAAAGATCCATTTACAACTTAAAATGTGTTGATTAAATAGTGGGGGTACAAGAATCCATGTACCTTGTTATTGGAGAGCCATGAACTCTTATGACATGAAATTTCTCTAATGTGGGTGATGAAAGAGTTGTTTACAAGTGGTTGGTGTATCTTGTGAATGTTGATGCAATATTGTAAAAATTTTAGTAGGTTTAGAGTTAATTATTTTTTATCAGGTGAGAATGTGATGAGTGGTGTGAGTTGGGTGATTGAATGAGTTAGGGGATGAATCAGTCCATAATTGAAGGGATAAGAATGTTGGGTAGAAAAGGAATGAGAAACAAGTGCAAGGGAAATTTGATCAGAACTTGGGTTAGGGCAGAGTGATTAGAGTGTGCTGGAAGAGTGGAGGAAGAAGAATTATGAGACTGTAAGTTGAATAGAGAAGATTGCAGATGTGTGAATTAATAGTAATGGTTGAAGATGAGGAGTGAGAGATGAAGTGGGTAGATGAGAGTGAAGGTCCTGATAGGAAATTGATTTTCTATGAATTTGACATGTCAAGAGATGTGATATGGTTCTCTTGATGGTCATAACATTAACAACTTTTATGTTGATTGTTGTATTACAGAAAAATACAGAGAGATGCTTTGAGACTAAATTTTGTGAAGTGAAGAGATGGTTGCCATAGAAAACATGCACATTTGATTGTTCTTAGATGATCGTAATTTGGTTAGAAGTTAAATAGAAGCTGAAATGGTGATTTAATGTACAGATTAGAAGATGAAAGGCTATCATTCATAATTGGTAAGATAATTTAGCAGTGTTTAAAAAATGTTTTGATTGTTTCTATAATGTGTTTATTTTTACTTTTAGCTATGTCATTCTGTTCAAGTGTGTAAAGACACCTAAATTGGTGTTGGATATCATTGTTTTGCAAATATGTTTGAAAGTAAGTGGCTTTGTACTAATTACCTCCATATGATCTTAAACACTTTTTGTTTTTTATTAATTTGATTAATTAATTGTTTGTGTAGGTGAAGAAAGTAAAAAGATACTTCTTATTTAGCAGTTAAAGGAAAACACCAGCAAAATTGAGTGTAAGCATCAATAAATGTAATGTAATACTTGCATCCATCACGAGAGGGCTGAGAAAACGTGCCCCAAAAAATAGAATGTAACATATTTAAAAACTCATACCTAGCGTTGGAATCAAAAGATATTTTGTTAATATTATTTTGATGAAATCGTTGGAATGATAGAGTATTAGTGGGAATATGTAAGTGCATAAAAGTATGAGAAATGTGATTGATAACTTTTGCGAGCGTATGGCCTAGCTGTTGTACTAGGTAAAGTTGTTAGTGAGAGTCACAAATGATTTGATAAGATATAATCCATCATGCATTGGACCACATATAATTGTTTTCTGAGTACTGAGATCCTGTATGACGTATGTGTTAACATTAAAAGCAATGGAACAATTGTTATCATGAGCAACTTTGTAAATAAAAATTAAATTGTGAGAAATATGAGGTTCTCTAAAAGGTGAGGAAAGGGTCAGATTACTATTTGGTGTGGGTAGTAACCCAACACCAATATGAGATATTCATGTAGTTTGTCCATTGTCGACCGAGATCTTGTCTTAGCTATTGTATAGGATGAGATTTTGACGATTATCTGTTTAAGGGGTAAGATGGGATGTAGCGTCTACATCAAGAACCCATTCTTGATTTGTGTGGTAAATTGTAGAAGTAAGAATTGCAACTTGATTTGTGGGGGATTGCTTGTATTGGAGATTAGTGTGGTGCCAATATTGGGTAGTAGTATGACCTTTCTTGTAACATATTTGGCAAGTAACAAAGGGCTTGTTTTTGCCATTACTGGTAGAGGTTGAATTCTTGGAGTGTAAGGATGATTTGTACTAAGTCTTCGAGTTAGGAGTCTTATTTTTGTATGTGAGTAATACTTGTTGTGGAGATATTTTAAGCGCAAGATTGCTTTCCTCGCTATGCAAAAGATAATAAAATTCTTCTATGGAGATGGGTTTAAACTGAGTTCTACTGGCAATTTTTAATCCTTGGTATTTGGAGGGGATACCATTAAGAGTTTATAAAACAATGTTTTTATTATCAATTTTGGAACCAATGATTGGTATTTGGAGGGGATACCATTAAGAGTTTATAAGATAATGTTTTTATTATCAATTTTGGAACCAATGATTGCAATGTTGTCAACCATAGTCTTAATAGTGATAAGATATTTGGTCATGGTACTCGATCCCATGGTCATGACATGCAATTCATTTTTTAGTTGAATCACACGAGATCTGTTGGTAGCCTTAAATCTTCTTTTAAGGGTGATCTAAATTTCTTCCTTGTTGTTAAGATGAAGAGCATATGACAAAACTGATAAAGATATGGTTGAGAAAATTGCAACGGCTAAATTGCGATCCACCAGTTTCCATAGGAGATAGTAAGGATTGTAAACTTGTGTACGGTTGGAATCATGATGAAATCTCAGAGGGGATGGTATGATAGAATCAAATAAGAAAAAAAAATCCAATTGTAATAAATAATTTCAGGATTTATACCTTCCATATAGCATACCTTCCATTTTCATACTAAGAAAGGAATGAATAACATTCTTTATATTTGTCATCAAGAATTTTAAAGTGACTAGAATATTAGTCTCCTTCATCTTATTGAGAGAATCTACATATTGCTCAAAAGTGGGCAGGAGAAATCCATGGATCTTGATGCTTTGAAGCTATTAACCTGATAACATGAACAAATCATAAACAAAAAGAAGAAAGGGAGCATGGATCTTGATGCTTTGAAGCTATTAACCTGATACCATGAACAAATCATAAACAAAAAGAAGAAAGGGAGAAGACAGAAGATTGTAACTGAGCCAAGAATCCTTTTATTATATATTTAACATTACATTGATTGGCTTTACATAAGAATTGAAGATGATATGCTTGTAATAACGACAAAGGGCAGATAAGTAAAAGCATATTACAATATATACAATATATATCTTAACGAAGAGAAACCCTTGCACAAAATTTGAATAACAAGCGGCGAATACTCGCAATAGAATGAGGAGAAGAAGGATTTCCAATGGAGCACACTGGTATGTCTCATTACATATGAGTTCTCTCCATTGTTTTGTGTATGTATATGATGCCGCTTATGTCAATTTAAAGAAAATATTTAAAAAAAAAAAAGAAATTCAACCCGATGAAGTTGAGATGCAATGATCTGATTTGATTTGATTTTTATTTTGCATCTTATGATAAAAATTTCAAAATTTACAAATGATCTTTGTCGAACATATAAAGGAAGCCACTATACATATTGAATACAATACATTTAATATTAACAACCAATCATCTTCTAAATTTCTAAATTCCAGAATGCAAAATTATCTGTGAAAAATGATATATATATATATATA
>NW_018165509.1:129542-139250 GCF_001263595.1 Phalaenopsis equestris
TATATATATATATATATATATATATATATATTAGAAATGATTACTCCTTGCTATGGAGCTTGGAACACATTTATCATAACAAAACATACTTACAATAGAGCATCATTACAAATTTGATATTTTCATGCACTTTAGGCACACAATTGTGGGAGAGTAACAAAAAAAAAACATATTGCATTTCTCATTTTTGCATTGGATCCTCATAATGAATATTGATCATTCAAATTTGATCATGTTTTTCAACTCCCATATATACATAAAAGCTACACATAAACAATCAAATTGAACGTATTAAAATTGAAGATCATCATAATCTCTCAACCACTTCTGATATACGCCAATTGTAGGCAAAGACTATTTAATTAATCATATATCATTTTATTGATCATTTGATTGTATTGATTTTAACATTGCATGTTTAGACAACAACAACCAAAAGACACATTTTTAGATATGAAAATTGTCACGATAATGTGACGAAATAAAACTGAAAGATGATTTTCCTGCGAGTTCATTGATAACATATAATTAAAATGATATTGCAGTGAGTTTTAATATAGAATAAATGAATGATGATTTATGTCATGAAGAAGCATCAAGCACAATTCAAGTTGTTTATTTATAAATAGGGCTGTCAAAACGGTATGTTGTTCGCGAACAGCTCGTGTTCAGCTCGTTATCATGTTCGGCTCGTTTTGGCTCGAAATACTACTCATCAAGTTTATATATATATTAAGAAGTATTTTAAGAAAATCTAATTGACTACAAGGCTACAAAGATTTATAACCAATTAAAATATTGATTAAGAAAATAGAATAAAAATTATTAAATTAGATTCAAATGATGTTTTAATATAAATAATAATTTTTAAATATTGCTCAAACCCTTATTGTCTTATGACTATATGATTAGGGTTGTTAAAAGAACTCTTTGTTTGTGAACAACTCGTGTTCAGCTCGTTAAGCAAATGAGCCGAACACGAACACAAACACATTTTTTAAGCTCGAAATATAAACGATTCGGCTCGTTTACACCCCTATTTATAAATGCTATATTAAAAGCAATATTTTTTTATTTTATAAATTTTATCAGAAATTATTTTCATTTTTTTATTTTTTTAAATAAAATTTAAAATTTTAATTTATTTTTAATTTCACGCCTCGCCTTACTTTAAATTCCAGTTCCGACCTTGATAAGGTATTATGCTTGTAAAGTGTATTCCACCTAATTTCTATGTATTTAAATATCTAACACATACATTTTTTTTTATATATTTCAATCACCCAAATATTTGAAAAATGAACACTTTAATATTCGTGCATTGTAGGTTTAGTTTCTTTGTTACATATGCTAATAAATAGGATTGAGTGGTTAAAAAAAAAAAAAATACAGCTAAGATAATCTCGGCTTTTTTGCGACGGTGTTGATTGCCGATCGAAAACCCTAACTACGCCTCAGGACATGCAACGGCAGCCACCGAACCGATCGATCTCTTCCATCTCCCTTTTCTAGCTAATTATCGTGTTATGGAACTCGGATCGATGTTTATACTCACCTGAGGTTTAATTCTCACTCTCGAACTCAGATTTCTAGCTCCGTTTCCCCCTCTGGTTGTCTATATATTTTGAGTTTTCCTGCACGATCTTCTCTTATTTTCCTTTCATTAGGTTTGCTTTGCTGTGATTTAGTTAGTTAGTTTTTCTTCCTGTTGTCATGAAGCTCTTTCTACAATGATGTTTTTGTGCCATATGGATGCTGATTTTTTATTATTTGCTACCGGTTCGTGCTATACGCTATTAGATTTGCTCGCTTGGGTGCTAAAATTTTTCAAAATAATAATGCGAGTTTACTTCCTGATCTTCTTTTGTTTTCTCGGTATTCGGATTTTGAGCAGTTTATTTTGTTTATTAATCGCTTTTATTAGTGATTTATGCTCTCTGATGTGAATTATTTGGTTCGAAGAGTATTGCATTTTTGTATTGTATATTTTATAATTGTTCTTAAGCTAATCAATTGGAAATTGCTTTTAGAATCAACATGGCTTTTCACGCAATGAGTTATCAAAATATTGGAGCTTTAAATTTTGTGGAATGGATTGTTGTTTGTTGTTTTGAAGTGCATTACTTGCTAGCTTGTCGCTGCTGGCAAATTTAAGCTTCCATAAGACTAGGGGGCTGTTAAATCTTGAAAGTTGAATATTAGGATTTAATTATAGTCGGATTTAGTAAATCCTAGAGGCGTTAAATTGAAAGCTGTTTTGATGTGATAGATGTTGGATTTATTTAAACCCTAGGAAATCTTTTAGTATATATTTTGATGTTTTAGAATTTAAGAAAAGGAAGAAAATGTGCATAAGGAGGAGAAGTTTTATAAATCTCTTAAGTTATACTTCCTTTTGGATTTACTAAATTAGGATTTAGCCTAAGAGGTGAGTAAAGCGAGATTTAAGAAAATAGTAGGACTTAGCTTAACAAACTAGTTTGTAAGGTTTAGCCTAAATCCTAGGTAAATTTTGCAAGAAAACAACACCTAAGGGGCCTTGGGATCACTTTTGTTATTTTCTATTTTCTTTTTCATTTTTATTTTGTTTTTTTTAATGTTTTGATTTGAAACAAAACATGTTTGGCTATTTGATAGATGTATGGCGTCCTTAAAAATACTGAAAATACCTGAATATTAATTGAGTGTTTTTAAAAACATTTAAAAAAATATATGTTAAAAACCCACTAAACAAACATGTTTCTAAAAACAAAAGAAAAGCATAAACAAAAACAAAAGATAAAATTGATCCCAAACTAGCCTCATGTAAACCATTCTTAAGTTAATAAAATTGAAGGTGTTTTTAGAATCAAACTTGTCATTTGTTGAAGTAAGTTATCAAGCTATCAATTCTTTAAATTTAGTGGCATGAACTTTTGCTTGTTGTATTTAAGTGCATTGCTTGCTAGCTTGTCTTTGCTTGCAATTTTAATCTTTAATAAAGCTGTATGTTATCCTATGCCGTATACGTCATGTTAATGCTAAGGGGCTGTTTGGGTACAAGTAGGATTTCATAAATCATATAAATCCATATTTAATAAATCTTGTAGGCGTTGATTCATAAAAATTGTTCGGCATGATATATGTTAAATACGGTTTTATACTAATGAAATTTTGACACATTTTCAAATGTGTTGTGAGGAGAAGTGGTATGAATCTTTGTTATTATAATTCTCTCAAGATGTACTAAGATTTATCCTAAAATAGGAGGACATCTGGATTCAAGAACAAGTAGAATTGATGTGGCTAAAAATTTTTGTCTTTAACTTAAATCTTGCTACCACTTTTTTGTCCTTAACTTAAATCTTACTACCAAATAGTCCCTATGTAAAATTATCTTAAGCTAGTGAATTGGAAGGTGCTTCTAAAGTAAAAAAATGTCTATTTTGATGGTTTTTTATTGGATTATAAGAGCTTTAATTTCGGTGACATGTAATTTGCTATTTTAAAGTGCATTACTTGTTAACTTGTCAGTGCATGTAATTTTGATTTTCAACGATGTTGTAGGTTGCCTTAGGCCACTACTTCTCCATAGTGCTACGGAACTGTTTGGGTATTAGTAGGATTTAGTAAATCTAGTAATTTTATATTTAATAAATCCTCAATCTGTTAAATTTTGAAAATAACTTGGCATGCTAGATGTTAAATTTAATTAAAACTTAGTAAATTGTTTGACAAATATTTTCAAAATTTATGATTTAATTAAAGGAGAAGAAGAGCCTCAATGATGAGAAGTTTTGTAAATCTCTTAAAGCCTACTTTCCTTAGGATTTACCAAATTTAAAATTTAGACTAAAACATGTGAAAAGTTATATTTAAGATGGTAGTATGATTCATGCAGCTTAAAAGGTTATTTTTTAAGATTCAACTTAAATCCTTGATAAATCTTAGCTAAATGTTGTAGCTAAAACTGGCACTATAAGTTAACTGAGCTCCTCTGCTTCTTATTAATGTTACTATAAAAATTCTGAAATATTCATTCTTAGGACAAAGAAGTGGGGTTTAGTATGGTGGCGGTGTTCTTTTCTTTAAATTTTTCTCTTAGGACAAAGAAGTGGGGTTTAGTATGGTGGCGATGTTTTTTTTTTTAAATTTTTCTTTATACGCTTTTTTTTAGAGCTATTTTTTTTCTTGTGATAAATTGTCCTTAGAAATTCTTACGCTGACAAGCATTTCTACATAGGCCACAAGGTGCACAAATTCAATCTTCTTAGGGAGGGTTGTTGTGTTATTGTCAATGGGTGCTCCAAAACAGAAATGGACATCAGAGGAGGAATCAGCTCTCAAAGCTGGAGTTGTTAAGCATGGAGCTGGGAAATGGCGCACAATATTAAAAGATCCAGAGTTTAGTAGTGTTTTGTCCCTGCGATCAAATGTTGACCTGAAGGTACTAATCTAAGACTTATGTTTTTCTAATTGTTTTGCTTCTTGATAAGGCTCCATTTAACATTAATTAATATTTCTTGCTTATGTTTTGTCTCCAATTGTGGCTTAGTTATCAGGGATTTCATGTTTCTGTCTAAATACAGCTAAAAGCAATTAGGGACATTTACATAGCACAAATTCTTATGTATTTACATATCTTTACATATCTCATTTACATATCTCATACCTAAAATTTCATATTTACACACATAACACTCAAATATTTTATATCACATAAAAAATAGCACTAAAACTGAAATGTACATTTTTGATGCATAGATTTAAAGTACCAAAATGATATGTATGTAAATCTGAAAGCTTAGGTGTGAGATATGTATATACATAAGAATCGTGTGTCATTTGGATTTTAATTGATAAATCGTACCATCATTGTAATTATCATTTATGATCAAACTTATTTTCCCCCAATTCATAGGATAAATGGCGAAACATGAGTGTAACAGCACATGGATGGGGTTCTAGAGAGAAGGCCCGGATGGCCTTGAAGAAGAGCCAACCGATTTCTAAACAAGAAGAGGGCCCTTTGGCACTAAGTATAGTTGATGATCATGATGATGAGATTGTTGATGGTAAACCTTTGGCACAAGCAAGCCCTCTTCCTCTGCTCACGGCACCGAGAAAGTTGGTATCAAAGTTAGTACTTTAGTTTGTTGAGCAGCTTGTTTTGTCTTTGACTCTTTCTTTATATAAAAGAAATGGAAAACATTTTTATTTCATCACTTTTTTTATTTTTCCCATTGTCTAAAGACATCCATTTTGCAGCTTTTAGAAGCTACTGGCTTTTACCTTTGTTTTTGTATATTTTATTTGAAGGAAGTTTAAAATTTTCAACTCTTTCCATGATATTATGTGGGGATAATTACATGCATAGCACCTGAAACTTCACTATTTACAGAATCAAGCACCCATGTTAAATTTTTTAACAACCCAACCGATGTATTTACACGTGCTACGATCAATCCATTGAGAATTTGATAAAATGAAAAATATAGGTTGCAGTTTTTTCATGAATTGTGATTCTCTTAGTGAGAATTTGAAAAATGGATGAAAGTGGATGATAGATTTGTAAATAGCAATGTTTTGGGGGCTATTACAATTTCAATTATGCTGACTATGTTATGTGGACCTGATTATTGGGTAGTAAAAAAAATCATTCTTGTTTTTGTTGCGTTTGAAGGAAATGAGACTGTTAAGATGAATGTGTGGCAAAAACAACAAATAGACTAAGGATTGATTATATCGGAGAGGTGGTCAGAATGATATTTATTGAAAGTTAAATTAATTAAGATTTTTGGGGTTTTACCATTGCAAAGAAAGGTAGATGGAAAATTTGTCCATTAGATGGTCAGATAAAATTAGTGTAAAAAAATTAAAAAGAAGTTTTTTCATTTCCTTTCACTTTCAATCAAAGTCTTATAATGCAGCTTAGTTTCGACTATATGAAGAAATTTGTATGAATGCCACCATTGCCTGAAGCTATGTTCATAATAAATCAATTTTCTGTTGATTTCATCTGTTTTTTTAAGTTCCAACTTGGTCCTTGTCAATGCATGTAGGATAGACAGTCTTATATTTGAAGCGATAACTAATTTGAAGGAGCCCGGTGGGTCAAACAAGACTGCCATCACCATGTACATAGAGGTATGAATTCATGTTTTCTATTGTCTCACAAATTTTTAATTATGTTTTTTGGCCAGCTGGGGTGCTATAAATAACTATATTTACAGCATCAGAGTGTAGATATTTTATATTATTTATTTAGCAGGGAAATTTACATTCATACCACACAATTCCTATATATTTGCATATGTAACATCCAAAGTTTGATATTTACACTTATAATTCTTTGGCGTTATAAACTTATGCATAAAAAGGCGTATTTCACTGGAGTCGTATGCATGTAAATATGAATGTTTAGGTTTTAAATATGTAAATACATATGAATTGTGTCGCTTGCATGTAAATGCTCATATCAGTATTGTCTTGACCAATCAATAAGCACTGTAGGAGAGACTTCTCACAAGGTTTTGAGGCGCAGGTGGTGATTTAGCAAGATCGAGAGGTTTAATTATGATGGTGGAATTAGTGCATTCATTAGAAGCAAATTAATATAATCATGAACTGCATAATAAAATTATTCAGAAAGGTAAGTTTGGATTATTTTTGCGGAAGATGAATAAAGTTACAAATTTAGAAGGGTAGTTTTTTTTTTTTTTTCAGTGGATTCTGCATTTTACTTTTTGTTGGAAGCAAATTAATATAATCATGAACTGCATAATAAATTTATTCAAAAAGGTAAGTTTGGATTATTTTTTCGGAAGATGAATAAAGTTAAAAATTTAGAAGTGTAGTTTTTTTTTTTCAGTGGATTCTGGATTTTACTTTTTGTTTCAGTATTGTTACATAACATATTTTTCATGAATCAAAGCCATAATTGGCTTCATTTGGTAATGTCATATTGGGCTTTGCTTTATGATATAATTCTTTGCCACACTCTCAGTTATGGATGAGTTACTTTGAAAGTGGGTTCTCCATGCTCTTGATAATGTGGGGAGTGCCTTCCATAAGGGGTTCATTTGGCATAATTTTTGTTTCTGTTTTCTTTTCAATTGTACTCTTATTTTTAAAAATACGTTTGGTTAGTATAATTTTTATCGTTTTTATTTGTTGTTTCTAAAAACAAACAACCTTATTTTTAAAAAACAGCCGTGCACCTAAAATTTTTTTGAGTGTTTTTAATAACAACTACCATATGCTTTTATGTCAAATCAAAACATAAATAAACAATAGAAAAAAAAAGAAAAGCAAAAGCAAAAATGATCCCGAACAACCACTAAACTCCGGGGAATGCTTTAAATTTGGTCTTTAAGCAGCAGAGGACGTTGTTTTACTTTCTTAAATGCTTGCATCTTATTTGTAGTTCATATTTTATGTCTGATGTGTGTATTTTGCGGCTATTTATTTGGGATGGATTTCCTCGTTGTTTAGGGAGAATATTGTTTGTTTTGAATACCTTGCATTGTTTAAAGAATGTGTTTTTTTCCTGCAAGATTCCATATCTTCTCTTTAGCCATGCAGGATCAGTACTCTGCTCCGCCAAATTTGAAAAAACTGTTATCTGGCAAACTCAAGGCCTTGACTGCAAATGGGAAATTATCGAAGGTAATGTAATAAAATTTAAGATCTTTATGAATTATTTGATTTATGCTTCATTACATTCTGTCTCTTTATTGGTCATTATCTTTAACCATTTTTTAACTATCTGGATTGGCTTTATCCATTAGTTCATTTACATAAATCTATTCATGTAAACTTTAATTAATTTCCAAATCCCATAACTCAATAAACAAATATGCTATCACTTGGACTTGCAATTTACATGAAAAGGTAATTCTCAGGTGATCAAGTTCAAAGGAAGTTAATGCAAAACAATTAGACATTATTGAAACTCGCTACAATAAAATGGAAGTTGTGATATGGGGGCACGGATAGGACACAACAAGGACACACAACACTTCTATAATTAAAAATATATAACTTGAATATCCATCAGACATGGCATTATAATATAAATAGTCATTTACATACAAACTACTTAATTTTTTTGTATTTATATTTCTAACACCCAAACTTTGCTTTCTAAATTTATACCATCCAAATCTTTCATATTAAATCTAAAATACTATTATTTTAACTTTTTGAAAGTGAAATACACATTTTCATGCATATGCAAGATGATACAAGTAAAAATTAAAATTTAAGCGTTAGATATATGCATGTAAATCTTTCTAATATAAATTATGAAAAATAGATAAAAATTAAATAAACATAACATTAAGAATTATAAAGAAGAGATTATAAGAAATTATGTAAATCTTTCTAATATAAATTATGAAAAATAGATAAAAATTAAATAAACATAACATTAAGAATTATAAAGAAGAGATTATAAGAAATTTAATAACATTAACTTTCAAAAGCTAAGAGATCCATAAATATTTAGTTTATGATATGAAAAAAGTAAGCATTAACTTTCTTGTATTACATCAAGATGAGCTTAACTTTTAAATAAAAAATAGAATAATTTTTTTTAAGTTTTAATCTTAAATCTAATGTTTTGGGGCATTTACATACATAACGCTAAATTTATGTATTTACATATCTATCATTTAAACTTTACTTGTTTGCATTTATACCTCCGAAATCTTTCATTTCACATAAAAAATACCATCATTTTAACTTTTAAAACGTGAAATACTCCTTTTCATGTATGTAAAAAATTAAAGTCTAGGCGTTAAATATGTAAATACATAGAAATTGAATGGTATGTATATAAATATTCCTAATTCTTTTGTTAGGTGAAACGTAGATACAGAATAGCTCAAACTTCAGCGCAATCAGAACATAGAAGAACGAAATCCAAGGCCTTACTTCCAGAGGGAAGACAAAAGGAATCCTCCAGAGTGGATAACAAGAAGGATATAAAAGCACTTTCAAAACCTCAAATTGATGCTGAATTAGCACGAATGAGAAACATGACTGCGGAAGAAGCAGCTGTAGCTGCTGCTCAAGCTGTCGCCGAGGCCGAGGAAGCCATTGCCGAAGCTGAAGAAGCGGCAAGGGATGCAGAGGCTGCCGAAGCTGATGCCGAAGCGGCCGAGGCTTTCGCCGAAGCAGCGTTGAAGGCTCTCAAGAAAAGAGCCAAGTCGGTAATGTCGCCCTCACTTTATGCCCAACATTTTAGTCTTAAAGTTTATAAAAATGTTAAATTAGTCCTCGGGTTTTTTAATGAAGGCTAAAATAGTCCTTGTTGGGGACTATTTTAACCCATATTAAAGGAGTCTGGCGGCACTTTTATAAACTCGGGGGTTAACGTGACATTCTACAAAGAGCTGAGGGGGCCATTTTGCAACTTTTCTTTAATTCACATGCTTATGATGGATTTATTTACATTTTGATTCGGTACGTGTTTCTGTGCAGAATTTTCAATTTTGATGAGGGCCTTTGTGCATTTTTCAATGCTCTGCTTGCGAGCCAGATGGTCTCCTTTCTGTTCATATATGTAGATGTAGTAGTGTAGGTGTTGTAAATCCTTCACATAATGCCAGCTTCTTATAGAACATTTTCATGATCAGTTTCTTACATTTCTTATTTCTATATATTACCTCATGTTATTAATCGTCTTATGTGATTTTTCTTTGATAATATATATATATATATATA
>NW_018165509.1:140408-141328 GCF_001263595.1 Phalaenopsis equestris
TATGCATGCTAGAGTTGTTTCTTGCGTTTTAACATGAGGATTGATCATGTTTTTTTTTTTTTTTTTTTCACTTGGGAGCCATAATTTCAGTTTAACTTCTACAAATTATTTCTCTAAGTGGTTAGAAGCATCCCATTGAAAGAAGTAGAAGTAAAAATGATTCACATTTTGTAATTTTTGAGGACTATATCATAAATTAATTTGTTGCTCCATTTTTGGTTATTATTTAACAAGCCATCATTCATGAAATTTGTCAACATGTATATTTATAACTCTTTAAAAAATTTAATATAAATTTTCAAGCAATGTAAGCCACGCAGTTTAAGGGTCTGTTTGGGGCAGCTTATTTGGTGCAGTGGCGTTTTGAAAACATATCTGACCTGTTTGGGTAAACTGCATTTCGGGAGCTTATGCGTTTTCAGAAAACGGTTTAAGGGTCTGTTTGGGGCAGCTTATTTGGTGCAGCGGCGTTTTGAAAACATATCTGACCTGTTTAGGTAAACTGTATTTCGGGAGCTTATGCGTTTTGAAAACGCTGCAAACAACGATTTTACACCGCAACTATCTAGGTGCGGTGACAACTTTCTAGCTACGGTTTGACTTTTCCAAAAATAAAAAAAATAAAAATTTACAGTAGCCACCGTACCTAGTTTATCTGCAATTATTTTTAATGAGCTTATCACCAGATTATTCAATAAGCTGCAGCTGCCCCGAACAACCCCTAACGTTTACCATTTTTTTTTTTAAATTGCAATTTTTTTTAACCATTTGAAGTATGAGATTTGCTTAAAAATTTAATTTAATCACTGGAAAATTTTGATAGCACGTCAACACTATGTTTTTCAAAATTTAATAATTAATTCAATGAATAAAAAAAAACTTATTTTTATTTCGAAAAATTCTATTTTTAAGCATTTTTT
>NW_018165509.1:141936-153724 GCF_001263595.1 Phalaenopsis equestris
TATCCTTTTTTTATAGAGAATTTACATATATATATATATATATATATATATATATATATATAACTTATGTCCATCATATTAAAAACAGCACTAAAGCACTATTTAATGCTGAAATTCATCTTTTATATATAAATAAGAATGTTTTAGCTATAAATATGAAAGCTTAAGTGTTAGATAAATGCATAAGAATTGGTTGGTAAATATGCAAATTTCCGTTTTCTAAAATTTGCAGGCTTGTTATTTTGGGTGGGTTCTGTGTTTTACTGCAAAAGTTGAGTTTTTCAGTCCTTGTCTCCCTCTCCAGACCCGTTTCTAACTGCTGCGGTCCCCTCCAGCTAACAAAAGCCTGCAACTTCCTGTTAAATACAAGGAGAGGCCAGAGGAAGCGACACTGTAGAAGTTCTAAAGCCCCCATTTTTTTCGTTCTACTCTCGTATTTTCACCCCTTTAAGTTCACTACATTCTGTTTCAGAGCTGTGTTTTCTGAGACTTTGTGGAGATCTGAAGGTTCAAGATTCAAAATTGTGTGTTTTCAGTCAGATTAGGTCTAAGTTGCATTGCAAAGTTTTTGTTTTGTTATGGGTTTAGTCAGTTTGCTGAAGTTAGGGTTTGTAATGAATTTTACAGTTCTGAATCACATTGCTTGAACTGTTCATAAATGTGTAGATTTCTGTAACTTTTAGGGTTTTCATTGTTTATGATTCAGCTCATATGTGATTTTTATGGCATCTTTTTAATCATGTTGTCTATGAGAGCAGCTAAGGTTTGCCAGTTTACTGTTCTTTTTGTTCATTTTTTGTTGGATTGTGGCATTATCAGTTTGTTTCAAGATCACATTTCTCTTGATTTAGGAAATTTGGGGCCTAGCTTTAGTATTTCTTAGATCTCCAGTATATAGGCTCTTTAAAGGCTCTATTTATGTGTTTGATAAATTTTTTGACTTTTTTTTAGGGGCATTTGCATACATACCACTTAATTACTATGTATTTACATATGTACATATGTAACACCCATACTTTACTTTTGACATTTATACCATCCAAAATTTTCATATCACAACAAAAATACAACTATCTTAACTTTCAAAAAGTTAAATACCACTTTTCATGCATGGTTAAGGTGGTATGTATGCAAAAATTGAAGTATGGGTGTTAGATATGTAAATGAATAGGAATTGAATGGTATGTATGTAAATTTCCCTTTTTTTAAAAAAAATTTGAGTGTCTAGGTTAGGTTTTAGTTGAGGTCCTTTTCCATGAGCTTTCCTTACAATTTTTTTCTCTTGTGCAGCTGTGTTAGATTTATTAGATGGCTGGCCTGAAGCTGGGATCAAAATCTGATGCCTTCCGTCGTCAAGGGATGGCCTGGTATGATTAAACTATTCTGGCTTACTTTCTAGTGTTGTGTTCTTAGGAAGATTTTGCTGCGCAAAATTATACTGGAAGCAAATTCACACAACAAACAAACAAAAAAACAACCAAACATAGTGCAATTTATGTGGTTCGATGCAAATCCGCCTACTTCAACGAGGAGAGGTTCTTCGGTCGAGAAAAAAATAGCCAAATTAAGATTACAACTCAAAACACACCCAATTCCTCCACAATCATTCCTATAAATAAAAGAAGATTATGACATACAAATAAGAAATATATTAAATATATAAAAATCATGTAATTAGATCTCCCTGATATATTTCATAATATAGAAAAGATCATATAAATAGATCTTAATTAGGTTAACCTAATATCAATAATTATAATAGATTAACTTTCTAATTTACAATCATTATATTTAATAGTTTTCATAAAATATTCTCAAATAAGTGGGAGATGATTAAAATGAACTCTAACACCACAAACGATTGCACAAAGATGATTGCCTACATTCCCCTCTCGAAGAGATTGCCCTTGCCCATCGTGCAGTTCTTTAAAATGCTTGAATAAACAATCAATCATGAGCTCGAATATTTACTAATTTTTTACAGTATGTGAAATTTGGGTTGGTAGTATCTTTGTGAATATGTCCGCTGAATTCTTCTTCAGCATAACATTGTCGTCATTAATTAAATCCCGAATAAGTGTATCTCACATCAATTTGCTTGATACAAGCATGATGGACTGTATTTGTAGCCAAGAATATTACACTCTATCTAACACAAAATATTGTTAGAGACTCCTAATTAACTCCCGGGTTATTCTATAAGCTCTGCATCCATAATGTTTTCTTTATCGCCTTTGTGACTGCCCTTGTAATCATCATCCATAGTAGACAAAACTGTAATAAACTAAAGAATTGATCTCCAACTGACTGAACCTCATTCTAATGTTAATAAATAATCAGTCGTAGACCTGCGCCTTTCTATATCACTTTATAGTCTAAATCAATATAGTCTACACACAAATCATAATAAATGACTGCCTTTCAAACACCAAAATGACATCAACTATTTTGTTCAGACACCTCATAATATTTTTCACAGCTTGCCAAGGCTTTTTTTGGATCACACATGAATCCGTTTAATATCAACTGTTTGTGTAATATCTGGTATAATACAAGCCATGACAAACGTCAGACTGTCCACTGCACTAGCATAAGGAACCGATCACATATATTTCCTCTCCTGGTTATCTTTTGGATACTGATCTGAACTCAACTAAACTTGAGATGCAAAGAGTAGACTTGCAGCCTTGCTCAAGTTATCAACTCCAAATTTTTTTATCACCTTCCGAATATATGCTCCTTGCGAGAGCCAAATCTTTCCCGCTATCTTGCCCATGAGAATTTTCATGCTAAAAATTCTTAGAGTTTCACTCAACTCTATATTGAAATATTTAAATAATTGTTTTTCATCTTATGAACCCAATTCTGACTTGCAGATGCAATCAGGATATCATCAACATATAGAAGCAAATAGATAAACTCACAATTGACTAACTTTTTAAAATATGCATAGTGATTATATTGGCTCATTGTGTACTCATATCCCATTATAAATCGCTCAAACTTCATATATTACTACCGGGCTGCTGTTTCTACCATATAAATATTGATTTGAACTTAACTAAACTTGAGATGCAATGAGTAAACTCGCGACCTTGCTTGAGTTATCAACCCCAAACTTTTTTATCATTTTCTGAACATATGCTCCTTGTGAGAGCCAAATATTTCCAGCGTTCTTGCCCCTGAGAATTTTAATGCTAAAAATTCGGTGAGTTTCACTCAACTCTATCTTGAAATATTTAAATAATTGTTTTTTCATCTTATTGACCCCAACCTGACTTGGAGATGCAATCAACGTATCGTCAACATATAGAAGCAAATAGATAAACTCATAGTTGACCAACTTTTTAAAATATGTGTAATGATTATATTGACTCATGTGTACTTCTGTCCCATTATAAATCGATCAAACTTCATGTATTACTACCGTGGTCACTGTTTCGATCCATATAAAGACTTATCTAATCTTAAAAGCAAGCCTTTTGAGGCTCCATATCAGGCGATTGCAACATATAAATCTTCTATTGCAATTACTCATGTAAGAACACAGTCTTTACATTAAGTTTCTCTTAAATTAGACCGTACTGTGCTATGAGTGCTAAGAGAACACATATAAAGGGATGCTTAACCACTAGGGAAAATATCTCGTTATAATCTATATCTTCTCATTGCACAATTTATTTTATCACTAATCTTGTTCTGTACTGCACATGAATTTCATGTGATCCTTCCTTTTTTGCATATTCTCATTTGCACGCAATGAATTTCCTTTATAGAAGAAGCTTCATTAGTCTCCAGGTAACATTCTTTCAAAGAGACTCTATCTCTTCATCAATTAACTCTCCCCAAAGATTACCTTTTGCGCTCTCCACCACTTCTTTGTAGTGACAAGGAATTTCAGCTTTTGTGGCTAAAAGTGCAAATGCAATATGATCTCTCAACTAAATCGGTTTTGGGATATTCTGGCGCCTGATTCTGCTCCTAACAATGGATTCCTCACCAGAGACCTAATCTTCAATATCTTTTTCCACCTTCAACTGAGCACTTTCAAAAGGTACATTCTGAGCTGCAATTGAATCAGATATCTAAGTAGGAGTATACAAATTATTTAGAACAAATAGAGCTGCATCAAACTCTAACTTTTGTTGTATATTTGTGGTTTCAATATCGTTCTCAACTTGCTTCTAGTCCCGATGCATTAATAAGCTTGTCGTAAAATCTAATATTTTTGCTAATGTTAATCTTTTTCTCCGTTTAATCATAAAATTTGAAACTTTTTATTCCACGCCTAAAACCAATAAAGATTGCCTTTTTTGCTTGCGGCTCGACTTTATCTTTTTGCATGTGGTAGTAAGTTGATAACTAAAAAACTCTTAAGTGCTCATAAAGTTTAGTAGGATACCCTGACCCCATGTATTTTAGGGTCTTTTTATCAATAACTGCAGAAAATAGATGATTCACCAAGTGACATATTTTATGGTTTTGACCCAATAAAATCTATCCAACCTATCATTAAACAAAATATACCAAACTTTCTCCATCAAGGTTTGGTTCATCATCTGTCGTCTCATTCTACTTCGATGTCTCTCAAACAGTGGATTGCTCTATCCCAACTCTCTGACACTTTCTAAAAACACATCCGACGTGTATTCACCCTCATTGTTTAATCTTATACACCAGATCTTTTTATAAGTCCGAGTTTCAATTTACTTCTTCCAAGTTATGAAAATTTCCAGTACCTCGCTCTTATGCTTCATGATGCACACCCAAATATTTTTTGAGTAATCATTGATAAAAGAGACGAAATATCTTCATCCACTAAATGATGTCTTCTTTGTCAGGCCCCAACCATTTGTGTTAATATATTCTAAAATGCTCTTTGTATTGTGGATGACAACACCA
This sequence comes from Phalaenopsis equestris, assembly GCF_001263595.1. Lineage (NCBI taxonomy): Eukaryota > Viridiplantae > Streptophyta > Magnoliopsida > Asparagales > Orchidaceae > Phalaenopsis > Phalaenopsis equestris. Next base: position 146,839 of record NW_018165509.1, read on the forward strand.
AATGATACTCATGTCTTCTTACTAAACACACAACTCAAGCTTGCAAATGTTCACTCATTTGATCAATCCTTGGTTCACCGAAGTCTGAAATGAAGGCTCTTTAGGATGAGTTCACCACATGTGCCACAATGTAGCGACGTCAGTAGAATCATTAACAATAGTTTTAGTCACTGTACTGCCCTGAAGATAGTAAATGTTGTAATGACAAACCCCCTTCATAAAAATTAATGTTCTACCACATCCTCATAATTCTTGCGTCAATAACTACTTCGTAGCACTTAGACTCTAAGATCTCAATTTACAGTAAATTCTCTTTGATATCCATAATATATTTAATGTCTATCAACTCCCTCATGGTATAATCATGCATCCTAATAAAGACGTTGCCTACACCAATAGTATGACAAACTTGTTTTTTGCTCATAGTTTTTGCACCAATTTCCAGCTTCTTGTACACACATATTCACTTTCGATGGCAAGAAATTTGATGTGTAACACTCATGTCCAAAATTCAAGATGAATCATCTGTACATAAACTGTGAAAAATTGTAGATAATAATATATCTCAATTAGTCTCATCACTCCTCTTTACAATAAGTTTGACGTACGCCTAAAAGAAAACTCTATTTTTCTTCTCCTTCAACTTCGAACAATCTTTCTTCTAATGACCAATCTCTGAACAGAAAACACTCTAATTTTTTCTGCAGTTGCACCCACGAGACTTGTCATCTTTTTTGAGTAAGTATCGTTTGTGCCACTCTTTTTTGCCAATTTTTTTTTTCAATCAGCCACTTTAGAGTGTACGTCCTCCACAATCAACTCTATCTTTGTGGACTCATTTGCCCTTTGATGGAACTGATGGTTCAACAACGCCATAGTTATTTCGCTATAACTCAAGACGTTCTCATGAATGAGCGCCATTGTGAAGTTTTCTTATTGATCCAGAAGCGAATTCAATAGAAAAAGTGCTCTGTCTTCATCTCCAAACTCATCCATATTTGATAGATTTGGTAAAATTTTTGTAAAATCATTCAAGTGCTCATCAATAGTAACTCGTCGCCTTATTTGAAATCTACAGAGTCCATGCTTCGTATGAAAACGATTTTCTACACTCTTAGTGACATATTTGTTCTCTAACGTCCTCCACAAATTTCATTTAGGAGTCTCCATCATCACCAATAATTAATCTTTTGAGATAAGCAATTTTGGATCAAGTCACAAACACTTCGAATCATCTTCAACCTATTTCTTTCTGACATCTCTTCAGGACTTTCATCGCTATCAATAGTTTTCTCTAGATTCAAAGAACACAACAAATCTATCATCTCGTATTGACACATGCCAAAGTTTCATTTGCTGTCAAATTTTATTACATCAACCTTGATGGGATGCGTAACCACTCGATGAATCATCGTTTTTTCCAATATCGTGATGGATGTTGAAGTACACGACGACATGCTATTTTTCATGACTCCACCTGATTTCATAGCCTAACTTGCTTCGATCCTTTATTTTGCGTCCATGACTTCGCCATAATCGCAGTCGCCTATTTTCGGAATTGTCGATCCGGCTTTGGTACCAATTGTTATGTAAAACAATATGAAAAATAAATTCACACTACAAACAACCAAACACAATGCAAAATGTTGGCAAGAGGTTATTTCACTATCAACACGTGGGGAGAGAGAGGAAAAGAAGACCGAATTAGAGTTACAAGTCTATACACACCCCAAATTCTCCATAATTCCTCTTATAAATAAGATAGATTAGGACATTTAATTATGAATGTTTCATATATATATATATATAATAAAATCCATGTAAGTAAATCTCAGTTAATTAGGTTTCATAATACATAAAAGATCATATAATTAGATGTTCTCAAATTAGTTTACCTAATATTAATCTTTCTCATATATATATATTTACTTCCTAATTTACAACAATGAGATTTAACAGATTTACCTACATACCCCTTATAGCCATTGTATTCACATCTCTCACATCTAGACTCCAAATTTTACATATATACCACTTTACCTATGCATGAAAAGGTGTTTTTCAGTTTTTAAAAGTTAAAATGGTGGTATTTCTTATGTGATATGAAAGATTTGGGTGGTAAAGATATTAAAAGTAAAATTTAATTGTTAGATATGCAAGTACATATGAATTGGGTGGTTTTTATATAAATGCCCTTTCTTATTACAATTAGAAACTGTTTTCTGTTTTTTTTTTTTTTCATGGATTTAATAGACACTATTTTAATGCCTCTGGGGTGATATTTGATTTGTTTTTCAGTTTATGAGAAATACACTATTTAAGGCATGTATTCATTTATTTAAGTCATTCTGCGTTTTTGGGGCATTTCGGGCTACCACTCAAGTTTTCGGGGGCATTTACATACATACCACTCAATATCTAATACCTAAAATTTACTTTTTTACACTTACACCAACTAAATCTTTCATATCACATAAAAGATGTCACCATTTAAATTTTAAAGAGTGGAATACACCTTTTCATGCATATGTATAGTGGCATTTTTGTAAAAATTAAAGTTTAGGTGTTAGATATGTAAATACATAGGAATTGAGTGGCATGCATGCAAATCTTCCTAAAATTTTTATTTATTATTAAGTACTAGGTTCATTTTAGCAGGTTTTACTAAAGCATCGTGAGTGGCATAACCTTTAGAGATGAACTTCCTAGGAAGAATGATAAGAACATTGACACAATTTTTCAAAGACTTAAGGTGGCATAGACCTTAGAGTTAAGGTGATATGTATGTAGATCTTCATTTAATTATTGTAATTTATTGAGGTGGAATTAGCCAAAGTAAAAAAGACACAGAATTTGGCGACATGTTCATTTGGAACATTTCAACGATACAATTGGTTTCATAAAATGCAGTGCGAATTTTAAGATCTCAGGGATGAAGTTTCAACATTCATTCTTACAATTTCATATATTGTGATTTCGCTCATTGCACACACCCATTATTTTATGACGATGATTGCAATACAATTAGTGGAATTTGATGAGCCTGACCGCGATGTGAGGTAGTCCGGAGTACTGCGTGGTTTATGAGTTTCACAGCTGACTAGAAGCATTTGATAACTTGTTAGGGATATAATTGACAGACTATCCAATTTAACTAGGTGAATCTAATTACATAATGTTTTTAAAGAATGTTTTAGTTGGATTAAAAGTGATGCTAACAAAATGTTGGGAGATTTAAATTGTGGAAATTGATTCGAGTGACCGGAAACAAAACTTTGAACAGAAGTTCACAAAACAAGAAAATCACAAAAATACAAGATATAAATTGGAAAAATCCGAAAACGAGAAAAAAACTATGGAGCTACAGTACACCAAGAAATCCACTATGAAAAAAATGAGAAAAATTGTATAAATTACACCATAATCAAGCCTCTGCATATCTTAGAACACTTCAGGACACTAATTTCATTTCTTTTGTACAAGCGAATTTGAAATCCAACATAAAAAATCACTGAAAGAAATGCTTAAAACGGACTCCCACTTCGCAACACTATGATGTAGTGCCGCGACGTTCTAATATTGCACTGCAACATCAGAATAGTGTTGCGGCACCCAACATAAAAAATCACTGAAAGAAATGCTTAAAACAGACTCCCACTTCGCAACACTATGATGTAGTGCCGTGACGCATCAGAATAGTGTTGCGGCATTGCAAAGATAGTGCCTCGACATTGTTATAGTAGCTCTGCGGCATTGATACTGTAGCATTGTGAGTACAACTCCAAGAGGCCATGCATGAGAATTTTTTTTTTAGTAAGCAGTCCTCCCTTTACCCCCTAACAAACTCATCGTCAAGCTTGATCAACAAAATTGATGGATCTAAATTGACAATTGATTGACACAATAAGACTCCACGTAATAGCACAAACATATGCCTCTAGTTGAATTTTAGGATGGTCATACTCTTTCAAATGGGTTCATATCCTCGGAACTTCCTAGTCGAGTTTAAAGATGACTTTTTCTGGCGGGTTTGTATCCTAGTAACCACTCTTAATTATGTTCTGAGATGGCCAGACTTCTCTAGTGGATTCATTTTCTAAGAACCCTTGGGAACTCCATAGTTAATTTCTATGACAATTGGACTCCTCAATGGATTATTTTTCTAAAATTCAATTAATTTAAAATTTTATTGAGTTTTAAGATGATTAGAATCTTCCATTGGATTCTTATTCTAGGACTTTTTCAGTGAATTCGTACCTAAGAACCCCCCTGGTTGAGTTCTGAGATGATTTGATTCCTTGGTTTATGTGCTAGAAACCGACAGTTTGAAGTTCTGATGAATTTTGTTCACTCTTCTTTGTTCGTATCAACGCACCTAGATACAAGAGCTATTATAACTGACTTATAGGACCGCATAAAAGTAGAAAGATACTAATCGACTTTGGTCGTTGTGATAGTAAAAGTAGGCAATTGTAGTGTAAACAGTCGCGCGCGTGGTTCTCGCCTAGAGATCCAAACTTTGTGATTACCGCCTCCGCCACCGAAAGAAACTTGAGGACAAAATCTGCCGTGCGTGAAGGAACACCCATTTATGGGTCAAATGTGCCGAATGGGAGGAGAAATAGATGGATTTTGCCCACGTTAGCCGAATCGGTGATGAAAATGCATGGGCAGCAGCCCTCGAGGTGAAGAAGCCTGAGCAACAACAATGGATTCCTCCGTCGATCTTGACTTGAGAGAAACCACTTCTAAGTGAAACGAACACAATTGAAATCGAAGATCCGAGTTCTTTCATGAATTATTTCATGTCTGAGACGAAGTCATCATATAAGAAGCCGCACTCTGGATGTCGTGGCAGACCCAAAGCTCGTTGGTCCAAAAACCTTGATGACTAAGGATATTGCAAAATCATGAGGAAAGATACTTCACGGAATTGATACTCAGCGATTTCAATATACTGCGGATCACGATCCCATCTGCTTTCCTAACTAGTCGATGGTTTCGAGTAGAAGCAGAGTGGAAGTGCGAGAAAGACCAGAATTTTATAAGTCTTCCTGCATTACAATCTCGTCTATTTTCCCAACTAATCATAAATGTGTCATAAGGTTGCAGGCAAGAGCAGAGCAAAAGGAGGTGACCACGGTGCCTAGAACACAAGCGACCAGGCCGATGGGATCCAATTGGGATTTTGTTCTCAATTTCGACGGCTATTTCTGCTTTGATACCATCTAAATTTGTGGAGGGGAGAAATAATTATTCCTCTTCAATTTCATATGACTTGGTTACAAGTTAGAGAGCAGGGGGAAGACCACCACATTAGGAAACTTATAAAATCCTTATGCTAGAAAAAGGAAATAGAAATCACCAACAAGAACTAATTCTAAAATTAGAAACTACTAAAAAAAGAAAATAATAAAAAAATAAAAGATAGTAAAACTAGAAATTCCTAAAATTCCGACAATCTATTATCATTTTCTCATAAATATTGAATGAATTTGAACACAACATTAAAAGGATTTCCTTGAACATTTATGATATATTTTTCAAGAACTCTGGAATAAATCTAATATTGTACATACCATAACAAATAAATAAGTTGAAAATTTAAAAGGGAAGAATATGGTGACTCGCCACTCAGACATATGGTCTTCAAGAAATCTGGTTTTGTTCTGAAATATGAATTGAGGTTCAGCATCATATTGTGCTATAACCATCAGACATCATGTTTTGAACAAGGAACTTTTAAGTACATTCCACTCAATTCTTATGTATTTACATATCTAATAACTAACTACAATTTGTACATACATACCACCTTAGCAGCTATGCATGAAAAAGGTGTATTTCACATTTTAAAAATTAAAATAATGGCATGTTTGATGTGATATGAAACATTTCGGTGGTATAAATGTAAAAAGCAAATTTTAGGTATTACAAATGCAAATATATAAGAATTGTGTGGTATGTATGTAAATGCCCCAATGTGGCTTCTATGTACTTATTCTCAGTAATTGCATATCTCCTCATGTTGAGGCTGATCTTTCACTTCAATGCAGGTTCTGCACTACTGGCCTTCCCAGTGATGTTACAGTTGAAGTTGGAGAAATGTCATTCCATCTCCACAAGGTTGGGGACTTTTACACTCTTGAAATGCAAACTTTTTATACTAGAGTGTAATTATCTTATTGTGTTGGTTTTCTTTGGGAATAAACTAGAATATGTGTTTGTTTGATGCCTGCAAATGTCTTATAAAAAGTAACTGTTGAATTATTGCTGGAAAAAAAATGTTTTCTTTTTACAGTTGATATGGGTGTTATATTTTCTTTTTTCCTTTTTAAAAATCTCTGAAAATAACTCTTTTTATAATTATCACACTGACAAATTAAAAAATTTCTAAAGACAATCAAAAAGGCTATACAGCTAAATAGAATTGTGGTGGTTGTTTTAAAAGCTGCCCAAATGGATTCTATTATTTTGTGGTGGTTATTGTTGAAAATTTTCAACAAGAATTAACATGTCAATTAATGCAGTACTAATAGAGTAGAGTGTCAAAATAGCTTTTTTTTTTTTTTTACTATTTACGTCAGATCATTTTAGTCTCAGAGTCTATAAGAATTAATGCAGTACTAATAGAGTAGAGTGTCAAAATAGTTTTTTTTTTTACTATTTACGTGAGATCATTTTAGTCTCAGAGTCTATAAAAGTATCAAATTAATCCTCAGATTCTTTCAATATAAGCTAAAACGATCCCCAATGACGACTAATTTAAAAAGTCAAGGGACCATTTTTACACTTTTCTCATGTGAATTGAAATATTTACATACATACTATTCAATTTTTATGTATTTACACATCTAACACCTAAATATTTACACATCTAACACCT
>NW_018165509.1:153767-163736 GCF_001263595.1 Phalaenopsis equestris
AATGAAAAAGGTGTATTTCACTTTTTTTTTTTTTTAAGTTAAAATTGTGGTATTTGTATGTGATATGAAAAATTTTGGCGGTATTAAAGTACAAAAATTAAAGTTTTGATGTTAGATATGTAAATACATAGAAATTGGGTTGTCTGTATGTAAATGCCCCAAACCAAATGAATTCTGATTTGGATTCTTCTTTATGTGGTTCCAGCCAGTTCCCAGACTAAACATTGTTTATTTATCTGTTTCAGTTCCCTCTGTTATCCAAGAGCATTCTTCTTGAAAAGCTGATAACCGAAAAATCCAAGGAAGAAGAAGAAGAAGGGGGCTGTTTAATCAAGCTTCATGATGTTCCTGGTGATTCAAAATCATTCGAACTCATCGCCAAGTTCTGCTATGGAGTTAAGCTAGAATTTACTGCTTCGAATGCCGTATACCTCCGCTGCGCCGCCGAATATCTCCAAATGACTGAAGAAGTCTCCGAAGGGAACTTAATCTCACAGACTGAAACATTCATAAATCAAGTCGTTCTTCGTAGCTGGAAAGATTCATTGAAAGCCCTCCAAACCTGCGACGATCTTCTTCCTCACGCCGAAGATCTTAACATCACAAAACGATGCATCGAATCATTAGCTGTTAAGGCTTGTAAAGATCCAAATCTATTCGGCTGGCCAATGATGGAGCACGGATCGATGCAGAGTCCCGGCGGAAGTGTTCTCTGGAACGGAATTAGTACCGGAGCAAGGCCGAGAAGTTGCAGCTCAGATTGGTGGTATGAAGATGTTGCTTCTCTGAGCTTTTTGACATATAAGAGGTTGATAGCAGTAATGGAATCCAGAGGTATAAAACCAGACATTATTGCGGGCTCCCTCACCTCCTATGCTAAAAGGCATATCCATGGATTAAACAAGAGACAGAACACAGCAAACGCGACTTCGGATTCCACTCTCTCCGAGGAGAAACAACGAAATCTTCTTGAAGAAATCGACAGATTGTTGCCTTTTCAGAAGTCCATAACATCTACTAAATTTCTGTGTAATCTTCTCCGCTTCGCCTTGATTCTGAAAGCGAGTTCTACGTGCGTGTCGAACTTGGAACGTAGGATAGGATTGCAACTGGACGAAGCTGCTCTGGAAGATTTGCTGATGCCAACATTTTCGTACTCCATGGAAACGCTTTACGATGTCGATTGCGTCCAGAGAATTCTGGAGCACTTCCTGGCTATGGAGCAGGAGGTGGGTAATGCCTCTCCTGGTCTCGTAGATGACGAACAGTTGATTCGTTCTCTTTCGCTGATGCCGATCACCACTGTGGCGAAGCTTATGGATGGATTTTTAGCTGAGATTGCACCAGATGTGAACTTGAAGTTGCCTAAGTTTCAGTCTCTTGCAGCTGCTGTGCCTGAATATGCCCGCCCGTTGGATGATGGGCTTTACCGTGCGATTGATATATACTTGAAGGTTATAAGCATTTTTTTATATTTGCATTTACATACATACCACCCAATTCTTATGTATTTACACATCCAACACCTAAAGTTTGATTTTTATACTTATATATTACATCGAAAAATATCGTCATTTTAACTTTTAAGAAGTGATATACACATTTTCATGCATAGGTAAGGTAGCATTAATGTAAAAATTGAAGTTTAAGTGCTAGATATGCAAATACTTAATAATTGTGTGGTATGTATGTAAATGCCATTTTTATCTATATTTTTGAGATTTTGGTTGATTGTAGATGGAGAACATATCTTATGGGTTTTTTTTGTGTGAAATTTTAATTAAAGAGCATTTACATGCATAGCACACATTTATTATGTATTCACGTATCTCACACCTAAACTTTCATATTTAAGCGTATAGCACTCAAATCTTTAATATCACATGAATCAAACATAGTGTTATTACCACTTTTCAAAAGTGAAGCACATTTTTTCATGCATAGAGTTAAAGCACAAAAGTGCAGGTGTATGCAAATATGAAAGAGGCGTGAGATATGCAAGTACATAAGAATTGTGTTCTATGTATGTAAATTTCTCTTATAAATTAAATGATCACATTTAAGAGATTTTAAAAATGTGTTTGCAGATTTAGAAAGCTATGTTACTATTGTTGTTTTGAGAAACTACGAGTAAAGTGCCAAAATAGTATCTGGCTGTTTACATTTTGTCATTTTAGTCTTTGTCTGTAAAAGTGTCAAATTAGTTCCCATATTCTTTAAATTGAGCTTGAAAATAGTCATCCATAGTAACTATTTCAACTCATATTAAAATAGGATGAGGATTAAATTAATACTTTTATAAACTCTGGGACCGAAATGATCTCCTATAAAGAATCAGAGGATTATTTGGACACTTTTCTTAGTAACTAGAATAATTTAACCACCCAAACTTTAAATATATTATTTTAACCACCTTTTTTCATAACAATCACCCTCCTTTACCCACTAATAAGGGCTTTGAGTGAAAGTTTTGGGCAGTTAAAATGTTATATTTAAAGTTGTGAGCGGTTAAAATATAATATTCAACATTTTGGGTGGCTATCTTGCAAAAACCTCCTACTGCAAATAACTTGATATGTTGGTATTCAGGCACACCCATGGATTTCAGAATCTGAAAGAGAACAGCTTTGCCGGTTATTGGACTGCCAGAAGCTCTCCCTCGAAGCCTGCACTCATGCAGCGCAGAACGAGAGGCTTCCGCTGCGAGTCGTCGTCCAAGTCCTCTTCTTCGAGCAACTCCAACTCAGAACCTCGATTGCCGGATGCTTTCTCGTCTCAGACAACCTCGACGGCGGTTCTCGAGCGCTGAGGAGCGGCCATGTTGGTCTCACCGAGGGTGCTGGTTGGGCTACTTCTGTGAGGGATAACCAGGTCCTGAAGGTCGGGATGGATCACATGAGGACGCGGGTTTCCGAGCTCGAGAAAGAGTGCTCGACGATTAGGAAGGAGATTGCGAGATTGGGACAGGAGAGGAGTGGGGGTTGGGCTGTTGTTCCAAAGAGGTTTGGCTTCAGGATCAAGTTGCAGATGTGCAGTGCAAAGGAGGGCTCAGCCAGTGGGCATCAGAGGAGCACAAGTGAGAAGATTGAGATGCTCAATGCAAAGCTTCAGAAACATAAGAGGAGCTTATCTGTTGAAAAGTAAGCTTTTTCTTTTTTTTTTCATCCTGCAATATCATGTTTGTTGTTTCTTTTTCTTTTATTTTTTTGTATGATTTGTAAACTGTTTATCATTTAGGAATTTCATTCTTTTCTATGGACTGTCTGCCTGTGCCTGATGGATTCTAAAAGTGGGAATGGAAGATGAATTGAATTTTCAATTTATTTTTTTATTCTTGGAAGTTTACATACATTCCTCTCAGTTCTTATGTATTTACATACATGTCCAACACCTAAACTTCAATTTTGCATATATAGGCCTCCTTATTTATGCATTTTCTGAAGGTTAAAATAGTCGTTGTGATATGGAAGTGGTGGTGGTATAAATATAAAAAGCAAAGTTTAGGCGTTGTATATGTAAAATCTATAAGAACTGTGTTGTATGTATGTAAATTTCTTTTTTCTTGTTTTAGTAAATATTAGTGCTTCAAATTAAAACCTGTTTTTGCCTGATTCTTTGTGACCTTAACTACTTAAACTTCATTGCTTGAAGTTGGTTCCTTTGAGCTTTATATTTTAGTGTGAACATGCCTGAGTTGATGATTTCGATTGAGTGGTTTGTGTTCTCTAAAATTCGTGTTTGGTTGGTTTCGTTCGAGTTGACTCAGTTCACTAGTTCATTGCTAATTGTACACAAAAAAATGTGTCTGTATGAATCCCAATACAATCAGACGGCTTAGAAGGAAGGGGACGATTGATCGCATAACCTGTCTTATTTAGCAATTGATGACGAACAATTACCAAATAACCGATGGATCTTAAGCGGATGAGGAAATCGTAAGATGACAACAAGCATGTCAAATGGCCTCACCCTTCAGAACGACCTTCTTTGAATCAGTCATCAGATAATTTAAACCCAAATCAAGTATCGAGGGAGTTAAATGCGAGACGACTGGCCGACGAACCCCTCACCAACCGACATCAATCAGACAACATTTTTGTAATTATCAAAAGGCCCCTTTGAAACCTAATGATAAGAGACTACCTAAAATTTGTAAGATTGAGACCTATTTCTGTAAATAGAGGGCTTATACCATGAATAAAGGTGACCGATTCCTGTGATTCTTAAATTCTCTCTTGATTTTCTCTGCATAACATTCTATACATTGGGTTGCTTCCTAGACATTTTTGGATTTAACATCTTTTAAGGTGTGGTGAGCGTGGAAACATCTCGTCAACAAGAAGAGGAGCCCAACAACATCAATGGGGAGAATCCAGTCAGAGGAATGCAACAGAAACATCGTGTACTAGAGAGTTTGTGGAAGAATTCATTCGTCAAGGCTTGCAAGATTTGAGAATTCAAATCACAAACCAGATGTCGGGACAATTCATAGAAGTATTCAGAGCGGTCGTTTTCCCAGTGACGACGCCATTTCTAGGAGAAGAGCTAGTCTGACAAGGGGCACTCAATCCCCCTCATGAGGAACCACCACCAAACAATGAAAGAAGAATAGCTCGCCTAGAGGAGAAGCCTGATGATGTGTTGTATCAAGATACACTGAAACTGCCCCCTAGGAGGAAAGGAATCGACCAGTGTGAACTGAGGCGCTATAGCAGCTAGGGAATGCCTTCTTGCAACAAGTGTCGGTAGCGAAACCCTTGGAGAAGTTCAAAATTTTTCATACTATAGCCATACAAAGGGCGGTCAGATCCTAATGACCACCTCACATCATTCGAATCTTCTATATGTCTGCTAAAATTCTCCGATGCTTTCAAGTGTAGTCGGACGGGCTACCAACAAGAGTATCGCTTATTTGTGGAATTTAAGAAACTTTTTCTATCTCAGTTTGCCAGTGCTCTGAGGCCCAAAAAGAGCGATTGATCCCCATGGCTACTGAAACAAAGAGCTAATGAAAGCTTACGATTGTTTATCGTACGTTTCCAAAGGGAAACTTTGGATGTGAAAGACTTGAAACCTGACATGGCCCAGACCACACTGACACAAGAGGTGAGGTCGGGAGGTTCCGCTTCGACCTCGACCTTGACCTTGTAGAGCCACGGAGCTTGGCTGAGTTGTTGGAAATGATCAATAAGAACGTGGTCGTCTATGAGAATGCCCCCAAACTCACCGAACGGAGACACCAAAAGAGGCCCCCACAGGACAACAGGAGGCAACCAAGACAGAATGAGCGACCGATCATCCACCCACACTATGAAATCCACCCCAACAACCACTCAACCCATCATCGTGAAGATCAGAGGAGACATGCAAAGACCCAACACCACCGATCGTCCCATTATCACAAGCAACCTCGTTACAACCACAAAATACACCGTGAAACCTCACTGAGGTTATACATGGCAGAAATAGTGGACGCCATTAAGGATAAGGAGTTCTTCAGAATGGCAACCCCGATGAGGGTCAATGCCTTTCTTCAAGATAGCAGGAAGTATTTCAAATATCACAGAGATCACAGACATGAGACGGAGGAATGAGATACTTGTGGAGGCTAATTGAAAAGTTGATAAAGGAGGGGAAGCTAAAAGAATTTGTCGCCTCTGGAGCTTCGACTCTCATGGGTGGATCGACCGATGGTCCCATTAGCACCAACACCATTCACGTTGTCGGGTACATGCCCACAATCTTCGGAGGAAGCGAACCACCTAACATGGTAAATCAGAAGAGACAACAAACAAGGGAACTCTGAGTCATAGCCTTTGCCTCGAAACCCAAGAGTCACCCGCCTATTTACTTTACCGATGAAGATCTACCCTCAATGGGGAATCCATATAATGATGCTATTGTAGTAACAACAATAATCAATAATTATCAGGTTGGAAGCGTCCTCATTGATATTGAGAGTTCTGTGAATGTACTATTCAAGCAAGTATTTGACAAGCTGACTCTCACTGCCGATCTGATGACTTCACCGGTTAAGCCAATGTATGGATTCTCAGGCGAAAGGAAAGAAGCGCTAGGAGCAATTGGACTCCCGGTAAGTTGGGGGAAAAAAGTTTATGCTAACGAAGGATTTCCTCGTAGTGGATCCCCCTTCCCAAAATACAACGTTATATTTGACCGACCGCTTCTTAATGAATTCAAAGAGGTGGTCTCTACCGATCATGTCGCTATAAACTTTTTTAGAGACGAAGAAATCATCACAATTAGGGTGACTTGGAACAATCCCGAGTTTGTTACCTGTGAGCCATAAGCAATGTGGAACATGATTCTCTAGACATTAAGAATGCAAGGGAAGGTGGCCTCGAGACCACCAGTGAAGTCCCAACTGTCGAGGGGGAGCTAGGTAAATATTTTTTGATAGGTGAAGCTTTTGATGCAGGACATAGGGAGTTGCTGGTTCAGACCCTCCAAGAAAATCAGGATGTCTTCGCATGGACGATCACAGAGATGCAGGTGTGTCGATTGACACTGCCTGCCATAGATTGGATGTCAACCCATCAACTTGGTCGCGAAGCTATAGATTAGAAGCTCGACCATGACGTTTGCGGGACCCATCCGAGAGGAGGTGCGAAAGATTAAAGCGACAAGATACATTCGAGAGGTGCAGTACCCTACTTGGATTTCCAACGTGGTGATGGTGCAGAAGGCTAACGAAAAATGGAGCATGTGCATGGAGTTCATCAAATGGAACTCAGCCTGCCTAAAAGATGCATACCCGCTACTAAGGATTGACACACTGGTAGATTCAGCGGTCGGTCATTCGGTCATCAGTTTCCTCGACGTGTTCTTTTAGTATCACCAGATTAAAATGCATCCCGTTGACGGAAAAAAAAACCTCTCTTATTGCCTGTGAGGGAGTCTTTTGTTATAATGTAATGCTCTTTAGGCTTAAGAATGCGGGGGAGACTTACCAACACCTCATGGATATAATTTTTGCAAATCAGAAGGAAAGAAACATTGATGTGTATGTTGAGGTTGCGCTAGTTAAGAGTTGGTCGGCTGAACAACACATTGAAGATCTAAAGTAAACCTTTCTAACTCCTAAAAAATTTAACATGAAATTAGATCCACTGAAATGTATTTTCAAAGCCTTCAAGGACCTCAAGCAGGTTCATCTCTAAGTAAACCTTTCTAACACCTCATGGGTTTGAGCAGGTTCATCTCCAAACAGGTGACAAATGCGCTCCATTCTTCAAAGTACTCAAGAAAGTCAAATGTTTCGAATGGACACTTGAATGCGAGGAGGCCTTCAAGGACCTCAAGCAGTTCCTCGCTTCCCCTCTATTCCTTCAGAGCCCGAAGCCAAAGGAAAGACTTTACCTTTACCTTGGAGTCGGCCCCGAAGCCGTCACCTCGGCCTTGGTCAGAGAAGAACTCAAAAAATAACACTCTGTGTACTACACTATCTGGGTACTCAAGGGTGCCGAACTCCGATACCCTATAATGTAAAAATCGACCTTAGCCTTGGTCATTTTAGCCCGAAGAATTTGACCGCATTTCCAGGTACACCCCCTATAAGCTATCACAAATTGGCCATTCAAGTAAGTCCTCACCAAGCCGGAACATTCCGGTCGACTACTCAAGTGGGTTATATAACCTCAGTGACTTTCCGATCTACTCTCTCTCCAGTCCCGCGCCTTCAAGCCCACAGCGCCTTCAAGCCCACACAATTGCTCTCAATGAAGACAAAAGAAACCTAGCAAACCTCGGTTTGAGGAAGACAAGAATTTCAAGTTCTCTCCAAAAGGAACCTCTTTGACCCTTTAGGCCACAAAATTTGAAAATATTGCGTCATTCATCCGCATATAAAAAATATTGCATTCGTCATCCGCATAACTGTAAGACAACAATGAGGCATAAAAGCTTGGTGGCCCGACCATATCAAGCTGGTGCCTGACGATTAGTTACAACTGGACATAATATCTTCTCATTTAGGTCAAACTCTTTACAAAACTAGACTTGGGGCTTTCACATACATACCAAATTAGTTTGTATGTGAGCCAGTTACACATGTATCACCCAATTATTTTTTAATATGTCTAACATCTAGTTTGATTTTTTACATTTCTATCACCCAAATTTTCCCTCAAGAAGAATTTCACCTATATGAGATTACCAGACCCCACATGCCTGTCATTTGACTTTGAAAAGAATTCACCAAAACCAGCCGAAGGTTGTAAACTAAAGATTAAGAAATAATTTCAATCATTATAGATATAATTATAATAACATTTGCCTATCAATAATGTTATTATATCGTCTAGATCTAAATTTACAAACAAACAAAAAAATGTAAATATTACTATATTTATGAATCAATCAAGGGATTCTAATGTAGACGGTGATATTAGGCAAAGTATCAATACTATTGGAGGATTACAGGTTAGTTGAGCAGAAAGAGAATCGTGATTTAAATTAATAGTGCGTAAGAGATATTAGTTAAACTATGGTGGAAGGGAAACTTCAACGTGTTTCAATATTTTATCAGACCAGATGGAGATAGAGATTGCTCTGATGATGAAGTAAATCTTTAGAGATTGCTCTTCGCTATGAGGGTGAAGTAAATCCATCAAAATTTTATCAGACCATATGAGGATAGAGGTTGCTCTGATGATGAAGTAAATCCTTAAATTCAGCCTGTCAGACTTAAGAAATCCTGATTTAGGGATGGAACACGAAAACCTGAGATGAAATATGCAAAATTTTGATTTAATAAAGGTTATATTTGGGTAAATTTAGCATAAATCTATACCTAAATTTTATTTAAATAATCTTATCATGCCTGTTTAAGAAATTCGTGTTGAAAACAAAATTTTCAAAACATTTACATAATATTTTCTCTAGAAAGTAATTGTAGTGACACATTTTCTTCCACTTCAATCATCTGTCGATTTGGAGAAACAAAAATTGGGGAAGGAGGAGAAGCTCGATCTCATATTGTTCTTCCTTTGCTGTGTACTCGCATCTGTTTCCTTCGTGGTATACCGGAGTTTCTTAGCTCTTTTCTCGTCCTGCTGCTCCTTAACCGCCAAATCTCTCATAGACATCTTCATCTCTTCTTCTTAAGAAGTGGTTCTGCACCGACGTCGGTGCATTAGATTGTATCGTCATCTTTATACACGGCTTTTTTACCACTAGAGTTCCCTTGAAAAAATTCAAAGGTCAGACTTGACAAGTTTGTTGTGAAGGGTTACGCTTGTGCCCTCCACAAGCTTAATTCCAATTTATGGGATTCCTCCTCTATCCACATGAATTGCATTACATAGTTCGAGCTTACGAACTGCACTTGAATATATATCAAGTTCTTGATTTCACATAAATGGGAAGAAACCTTAATTGGTACATTAACAAATATTTTTAAAGATATTTTGTCAAATATTTACAAAAGAAGAGTCTTAAACAAAATCTTCATAGCATTCAAAATCTTTAGAACGTTGAAATTACTTGAAGAAAATAACGAAATTATAAAGTTAATGAAGAAAATAAACTATAAAAAATTAAATGATTCAGAAATAAGCATCTCACAAGAGGAAACTGATACATATTATTCAACAACATTTAAAACACTCATTCATGCTTCCAGTACATATTGCACAGCTTTTTGGAACAAAAAGACTGCGGTGATGCTTATTATATGGAACTTACACATAATAGTAAAACATACTTGATTGAAAAACATACTTGATTACTAGGTATTGATCTTTCTTTATTTTTTCACTACGAAAATGACACTCCATTATTTATTTGATGATGGATTGGCGCCATAGAAGTAAATGATGGATTTGGATTGGCGCCATAGAAGTAAATCCCCCTCTTGTACTTAATTTCAGTGCTTACCACCGCTATCTCAACATAATCAGATTCTTCACCAACGCTAATTTCATCAGACTCAAGAGTTATAAGATGATC
>NW_018165509.1:163822-170249 GCF_001263595.1 Phalaenopsis equestris
AATGTATAGGAAAATTTATATGGGCTGTTTGGGTTAAGACCAAGCTCTTTGACCTTTCCACGTTGGCCAATAAAGAAGTAGCTTCCCCCAGAATAATATTTTGACCTGAAAATAACTTTTTTTTAGTTACATTAGATATCACCTATGCATATCTTTAAAATGGTATACGAAACTAGACACTAACCCATCAGGCTGGTTGTTCCAAGCATTCAACCATATATATGTAAATTTATTAGGTGGAATTTGAGCTGGGGTTGCCATGATCTTCAATTAATGCTAATCCCAAAGATAATTACCTGTTGACATGCATGGAAGAAACAAGCATTATTAGTTATTTAATTTTCAATAGAAAGCATGAAAATGACAAATATATAGTTGATACAACCATACCTTACAACCCTCTTTGCTTCTGCACGGCTTTGCACTTCTTTCTTGCCACTTATATATACAAGTTTTTAAACTCTCTGAAAGTACACATGTTCACATTAAACTCACAAATAGTATCTATTTCTTTGACCCTAAATAATATATTACAAAACGAGTTAATGAAACAATATTATATGACCATTTTAAATATTTTATATGACTAACCAAAGTTTCGTATGAAGTCTTTTTTTATTATTTTATATGACAAACTAAAGTTTCTTAAGCAGTCTTTAGTTTCATAAGCAGTCTTTTTTTTATTAAATTTGTGAACACAACAACAAAGCTTTAATCTCACTACATGGGGTCGGCTGCAAGAATCATTTTTTCTTCATTGTGTCATATTTTTGTTTAATTCTAATAAATTTAGATCATTTTTAGTACAGTAAGCCCAAATCTTCCTAGTTCTACCTCTGCCTTTCTTAACATAAGTCGAATCTAAAACATTTGCTCTCCTAATCGGATCATCAGATGGTCAACGCTTAATGTGACCAAACCATTTAAGACGAATTTTTCTAATTTTGTCTGTCACAGAAGCTACATGTCACAGAAGCTACACCAAGATATATTCATTTCGATTCATTTCGCATTTAATCTCTAACTGTAAAGCCACTCATCCACCTAATCATTCTCATCTCGGCAACATTTAACTTAGTGTTATGCTTCTCTTTTAAAGACAAACATTCAGCGCCATAGAGCATTGCAGGTCTCACCACCGTTTTATAAAATTTTTCTTTCAGTCTAAGCGGTACTTTTCTTTAATTCTTTCCTATCACATCAAAATTACCACTAATTAATGCTCCAGACTCAATTCCACTATTTCATGCATGGGAAAAGTGGTAAATCAACTTCATTTTTTTCATAAATTTATAATACATTAGCCAAGTGAATCTAAAAACTCACTTATGAATTCTTTCAATTTTGTACGAAGATGTGAAGAGAGATCCAAAAGCTCAAAATGAGAAGTTCGACAGCCACAACAATGCTCCTTATCCTATAATTGGAACTATAGAACTTCGATGCCAGTTCTTGGATCAACTAGCAGATCCTAAACCACATAATGATGCCAGATTTTTAACTTATATATTGCTTGGACTTCGTGATAAAAATTATGGTGAGTTTCGTGTGAAATTTGATATTCTCTTCTTTGATTATTTAGACTGGGAACGATAGGTGGAAACTCTTTTTTGAATATATGGAGATTCCACCCAAAAAATAAGTGAAATATGTAGCATGTTGTTTAGAAGGCAGTGCAACGACGTGGTGGCAAGAGCTTAATCAGATGCAAAATCGAGAAGGCGAAGGAGCAGTTTGCAGTTGGTTTAGAATCAACAATTTAGAAGATACCATTGAATATAAACTGGAATTGAATTCTATTTGGTCTTTGTCAAAATAGTGAATCTGGCATACGAAGTAGAATTGCAGCTCATCGGAGGCACAAAGGGTAATTCGTCACGAAGATCGACAATTGAACATTACGGATATGGCAATCGCATTGTTAATATGACAGTGAAGCCAAAGTCTCCTTAATCCCAATCAAATGCTTAATCCATCCCAACAACAAGTGAGAAAGTTTCTATTAAGGATAAAATTTTGGTTAAAGAGATATCATGCTCCAAGTTTTCCAATTCCAAATTTTTCAATGTTTTCAACCAAGTCATAAATCGCATGAATGTCCAACGCGGCAACAAATTCAGTTCATGAAAGGAGAAACTGCTGATGAACTACAAGACAATGCTTTGGATATGCGTGAAGCAAAAATTGAAGAGGTAGTTGAAGTGGAAGGGGAGAACCTTATATGAATTATCGAAAAGTTGCTTCTAGCACATCGACAGTTCGTGGCTTCCCAACAATAAGTTATATTTTGGACTAGATGTACCATTAATGATAAGATTTTTTATTTGGTTATTGATACTGGCTCAGAGCATAACTTCTTAGTCTGTTGCACTAGCATTAGAACTTAAAACTACAAAACTTGCACAAGTGTATAAAATTAGTGGTTTTATTAAAGAAATCGACATACATATCCCATAAATGTGATGTGTCCATTTTTCTATTGAGAAGCATTTTGTTTTCAAAGTACTTTATGATGTCCTAGATATGGATGTTTGTCATCTTATATTGGTAGACCTTGTCAATTTGATTTGAGACTGATTTATGATTGTTGGATGGATTTTTATTTATTTGACTCAAAGGCAAAAAACTTAAAGCTACTGCGAACTCCTACTAATTCTATAAAATTGTCCAATAACAATACATCTTTATCTATAATTTCAGGTTTGGCGCTCCTACAGGACTTATGAGAGACTTCTATTCTCTAAGCTATTGTGATGGCAAAAACCAATAAAGGCTCTGCTTCAAATAACGTCCCAACTGAAGTCCAACATTTTTTACTATAATTTAATGATAATAGAAAAAATGAATTAATTGTGGGTGTTGACCTCTTTTTTTTTTAGTTCTAGTTTTTCCTTATTAGCAGCCTAGGGTCTTGACTTTCCTATTAACTATTCATAGAGGACTAGAAAAGGAACTCTCACAATTAGAAATTCTAAACCCTTTTTTGCTCAATTTGAAGTTTCACATATTGGTCCTGATCTCTAGCTCGTAGTAGGTAGGGTCAATATGAAAGAGCTCAAGTGGAGTCCCCCATAGGATGGTCAGACCTTAGGACAAACTCTAGGAGATTTGGTTTTGGTGGGGCTAACTTGCACACACTACACTCTCTCACATACCCTAAACCCTATGACCCCTTAGGTTGGTCCCTTGACTCCTTTTGAAAAGCTCATGTGGATGACCCTGTATCCTTAGTCTTTGGCTAAGAGGGTTAGAACCAGCACATTCAGCATCCAAAATTAGTCCTCATATGACTCCTATTGGTTTAGTATGCTTTCATGGCTTGTTGGCCCATTTTGGTCCAAAATTTTACCAATATTACCAAAATGCCCCTCATGACCTAAAAAATCTAAAATTATCCCAAATATTCGCAATTTCAATTTTTTATTATCAATTTAACACAATTAGACCAAATTAGTCCAATTTGACCCAAAAGCCATTGACCAAAAGCCACAATTTGCCCTTAAAGGCCCAAATGTCCCCAAATTAGCCCCAATCTTAGCCCAATTGACCCCAATCTTGTCTAATTTCAATTCTAAATGAAAATTCAGTATCCTCAATTCTATTCTAAACAAAATATAAGCCCATATTTAAGCCCAATTTGATCCAATTGCAAACCCAATTTTACCCAAATAAAAAAAAACCTAATTTTGACCATATGCATAAATCCATCAAATTAGTCCACAATTCAACTCAAAATCACTTAAATTTTTTTCAAATCCTTTATGACATCTCCATACACCAAACTCAACATTAAATTAGCCCAAAATCATTTTAAATTCAAAAGCCCAAGCCCACCACATTTAATTTCAAAAGCTCAAATTCAAAGCCCATATGACAATTCCATATGACAATTTATGACAATTTTTTCCCCTCATCATCCATTCAATCAAAATCATTCCCTAAGTTCTAAATTCAAAATCAAATCATTCCAAATCAAGCATCATGCCAAACTTTGTCAAAGTATTTCATAAATTAAAAAAACCCTCTTCATGAAAGTTGACCAAGCCAAAGGGAAGCCATGAAGCCACTCACAAGCCATAAGTGAGCCATGAGAGCCGTGCCACATCACCATACTATTAGTAGAAAGAGGCCAAGCCACTTTCAAATATCCTTAAGATTCTCTTAACCCGTCTCATGAATCACCTAAACCACATATTTAACCAAATCACTTGGATAGGGACCTTACTAATGATTAAGTTGAACCATCTGATTTCCCTCAACAGCCAAGCCAGCCTTGGTAGGTGAACGCTACGTGGGTGAACCCAACCCAAATCCATGACTTGACCCAATTTGACCCAAAATAGCTTTTCATACATTCTATTTTAATTCAACACCTTTACACATGGCCAACCCCATTTGACTTCACCAAACCCAAGCCCTGACCTCCCTCAGTGGGATGGTGACCTCTCCCTGGCCGGCCGACCACCTTGGCTGCTGGAAAAGCCATGACCAAGTGCTCCCTCATAGATAAAAAAAAAACTCAAAATTAAACCCATCCAAAAATTAAACCCATCCAAATTGTCTCATCCCAATTGGATTTTTGTACATTGTTGGCATCCACATAAGCAACTTAAAACACCCACCAATTGCCCTTGGTGGAATCTCCTTCCCCCTCTATTTATACCCACCCTCTATGGCCAAAGGAGGAGAGATTGAAATTCCTTTGGGAACTCTGCTAAATTGCTTCCAGAGTTTCCTTAAGACCTGTTGAGTTCAGCCCAACCATCCCTAGCCACTCAAATCCACAGCTCGAGCTCAATTTTGGAGCTGCCGAAACAGGAAACCTCCAAATACCTCCAAATACTCCACCAAATTCAAATAAATTGTGCACACACCATCCCCACAGTGAGAGAGGAAGATCCCCCACAAAAGCCCCATCACCAGAGCAATCAAATGTGGACTTTGATCAGACCCCCAAACTGACTTTGGTCGAAATCATATCTAGGCTATTGACCACTGCTCGAGGCTCAATCCCTAGGCTCTTCAGACCCCCACAAAGCTTCCACAAGCATCCAATCAAGGCTTCCCCTCTTGGACCAAGGTATTGAAACTTAACCCTAAATTGAGCTTCTTTTGATTCTCCATGAGTATGGAAGTTATTTAAGGTTTGATTAATCATGTAGATATGTTATTCTAATCAAGATGAGTCTATAGGATTAAAACCCACTTGATTTGGTTGAGAATCAAGCAAGATATTAGGTCTAGAAGATGGACAATTTGTAGGCTTCACTCTTTGGGGACGATGATGGAGTGCCATTGGATCGAGCATTTATTGGACGGACGGCTGTGATGGCGTCGGATGAAGGAATGGAGTGGAACCGCAGGATAACGGAGCAGACCCGTGGATGGCGACATCAAATGGGAGCGTGCCATATGGAGCTTTGGAGTCGTCTTAGGATTGCTTGGCGCCGCGTCACTTAAGTAGATAAATAGGATATTTTCTTATTTATTTAAATATCCAAAACTTCAAAAATTCATAACTTTGTGTAAAAAAATCACAAAAATAAAATAAAAATACCTAGTTGTTCAGTGAAGAGAGGAGAACAACGTGAAAATATTTTCATGTCCATTTGATGCATATTTTATTTTTAATTACTTTAATGGTGTTTTATTTATTTTGATTCTCCATTAGAATAGACATTTCACCATGGCATGGGACCATGAGGTTTTTTATGTCTCTGTTATTAGGCATCTCCCTTCATTTTTCCAAGGTCAGGGGACATCTCTAACTAGAGATATTCAATTTTTAAGTTAATGGTCTCTATTTTGGTATAAAAATTATAATAATTAAAATACTAATCAGAAAATACAAAATTTATTTTGGTATGTTCACTGTGGTTAGAGGATCCTAGGAAAAATATAAACTTGGTCTAACTCTTTTAAAATAACCCTTATTGTCATCAACCTTAAAAATGAAGAGAAAATTAATTTGAAGTAATTATAAATGTAAATGACATGAAAATCTTTCTCCACTATAACTTAAAGTTAAAGGAACTCACCATAAAAATCTCAAGTCAATTTGAGTTTATTTGATCACTAAAATGATTTTTTTCTAGATAAAATAACATTTTTTATATTAAAATAATTATAATAATTAATATACAAATAAAAAAATCACCAAATTAATTTTGAGAGTTCCTTATGACCAGAGGAACCTAAGAAATATAAAATTGGAATTAAAATGAACACTTCAATTTTAAGCTACTTTGGAGTATTTAAATGATTAAAATTAATTAAAAATCATAAAAATTACAAAATTGTAAAACACACTAAAATATTGCATTTGGTTTCCTAATCATCTAAAACCAATTAAAATAATTTTCCTAGTTTTCTAAGCGAAGATAATAATTTTAAAAGGCTTAAAATGATTTGTTTTCTAATTTTTAAC
>NW_018165509.1:170349-171051 GCF_001263595.1 Phalaenopsis equestris
ATATATGCTTTGCAAGTACTGAAGTTTCAGGTTGAGGAACGAGAAAACTCGACAGATACACTTTTAGATTAATGAATTTAACTTTCTACACTCCTTGTTTTGAGCTTGCATGTTAAACAATGATGTCACCCTGCATGAAAACTAAAACCTTTAAGATAGCCACAAAACTGAAACCAAAATCAAAACTAAAATCAATTAAGATAAAATTCACCCCCACAATATTCAACATATAAGACAACTCAAAATTTAATCACAAATAATAGAAAACAACAATTACAACTAAATTAAGACGTCCTAATCGGATGATCGGGAATCCCTTGGAGGAGGTAACCTACGGTTGCTAACAAGATTTTCCCACAGTCTAAATGAAAGTACAGAATTCATTAAGTTGAGTTTAGTAAATTTATTTAGACTAAGTGAATCCGAAAGAAAATAGTGGTACTGGAATGAGGGAATCATAGGATCCTAACCTCATAACCACAGGGACATTTGATTTGACATCATAACTTGACACATTAGAAAACGTAAACTTGCTACGACAAGGAGCTTGGAGCCAGCATCGTGGGCAGCACAACCATCTTCAACAGCAAGAGGATCAACAACATCAATATCTTTCCTTAGAATTAAATAACAAATCCATAGGAATTCAAGGTTATTTGCTTATGCAACATAAATCCTCAATTTATCTTTAGGCTTTTGTAT
>NW_018165509.1:174693-179465 GCF_001263595.1 Phalaenopsis equestris
ACAATTATAAAATTAAATAAATTCAGAAAAATCACATTTTCTTTTGTGATATTTTAATTAACACATGAGTGGGTTAAAATAAAATTTTCAAGTCATTTGAGTCTAATTTAATGAATTATAGGGTATTAAGGTCTTAGGCGCAAAGGGATAATTTTGGAATTTAAGGCTTAATTAATATTTAGGCTTAACCAAAGGACTAAATGGGCAACAAATGATCTTAATTGATATGTTTTGATGATTGGAATATATAAGGGGTAAGTGGTAGAAACTAATTTTATTTTGATCTTATAAAGGATAAATTTGTCATTTCTTAAAATTAATGAAATTTGGAAGAATATTTAAAAAAAGAGATATTAAGGTAAGGGGTTTGATTTCAGAAGATCATAACTCAATGATTTGAAGCCCCCAATTAATAGTTTTAAAATGATTTATGATTCATGATAAAGATTAAGAATGTAAATATTGAAATTTTTCTTAAAAAAATTTACAAATCTACCCATTAAATCTTAAGGGCTTAGTAATGAGCTAGGCTTAATCAAAATTTTGTCCAATGAGGTTTAGAAAGTAACCTATAATTAATTTAAAACCTTTCAAAACACTATAAGCACATTCTTTGAAAATCAAATTAATTAAATTCCTTAATTAAGTTGAGTTGCCTCCAAAGGTCTTTACCTATATAAATCATAAATGAGACATCAAGTGATAATTACCCTTCTTACAATATAATCAAAACATCAAATTTCATTGAGCATAAGGGTATTAACTGGGTGAACTATATAGAAAACATAATAAGACCAAAATGAACTCAAGATAATTCCAGGGACTATGAAATATCTAGGGTATTACCCAAAACTTCTTCATGATCCTTTGGAAGTCTTGAAGGACATGTGAGCTTATTATAATTTGTTTAATGGAATCATCCTTAAAAATTTAAATACACCAAGATATTGCATAGGATTTGGTAGGCACACTTTAAGTTTGTACTTCCTACTTTTTCTATAAGCATGCTTTAATTCCTACAAAATTTTTTATATATATATATATATATATGCTTTGCAAGTACTGAAGTTTCAGGTTGAGGAACGAGAAAACTCGACAGATACACTTTTAGATTAATGAATTTAACTTTCTACACTCCTTGTTTTGAGCTTGCATGTTAAACAATGATGTCACCCTGCATGAAAACTAAAACCTTTAAGATAGCCACAAAACTGAAACCAAAAACAAAACCAAAACCAAAATCAACCAAGATAAAATTCACCGCCACAACTTTCAAAATATAAGACAACTCAAAATTTAATCACAAACATCACAAAACAACAATTACAACTAAATTAAGACGTCTCCATCTGATGATCGGGAATCCCTCAGAGAAGGTAACCTACAGTTGCTAATGAGATTTCCCACAATCTAAATGAAGGTATGAAACTCATTGAGTTGAGTTTAGTAAATTTATTTGGACTAAGTGAATTCAATAGAAAATAGTGGTACCGGAACGAGGGAACTGTAGGATCCTAACTAGTGTCACTCTAATCAACTTTAATATGTCACATGATATTTAAATGATCATAACCACAGGGACATTTGATTTGACATCATAACTTGACACATTAGAAAACGTAAACTTGCTACGACAAGGAGCTTGGAGCCAGCATCGTGGGCAGCACAACCATCTTCAACAGCAAGAGGATCAACAACATCAATATCTTTCCTTAGAATTAAATAACAAATCCATAGGAATTCAAGGTTATTTGCTTATGCAACATAAATCCTCAATTTATCTTTAGGCTTTTGTATCACTTTGCTATACATTTTAAACCCTAACCTGTTTTAGGATTCCGAGGTTGTCGTCTGTCACGACCTAAATCCTCACATCTTCCAGGCTATTTGTGTGATCATTTCACACAAATATAAGACCTAATTAATAAAATTAGAAAGATGAAACATTTAATATTTCTAATCTCTAGAATTGAAGCCAAACCATAGGATAGCTTAGGACGTCACCGAGGTTCACCTCAAGATCTGTGACATCCCTTAGTCTTTCTTCCTTTGGATTCTACAATAAAATGTTCCAAACTTGAGTTATTCCCCTTTCACACCTCTTTGTCTGATTCCGTTGAAAAGTCTTAATCCTTTAACCTCTTTGAAGATAATATCCCTTGGTTTTTATCGAGAGTTTTCTTAGGTGACTTCGGTTATCTATGATGTAATTAACTATAGGGGTTTGCCCTTATAGAAGCATTTCCGAACCGAGCATAATATAAACTCTATTTAATTCTTCGTATTAAATAGAAGAAATTGTCGTCTTATAATTAAAATGGTTTCTCAGAATTAAATGGATGTCATATAATCTTTAGTTTATTTAATTGAGTCTTACCAATAAGTAGTGTGTTTATCCTTCGGGGTAGATACATTGCTTACAGTATTAAGCTCGTTTATTTAAACTACTGGGAATATGAGATCGATTCGGTCTTGTATTTTAAAAAATTCAAAATACTATTTTTTATATGTTAGAATATCCATCATAACAGTTGACAACTTAATGACTCTTCAATTTTTTAGTGCCGACGGTGGGACTACCGCCTTTCCATATGATTCAACACCAAATTGACTTTGTAAACCATGTTTTGTTGCATAGCCCACCACACTATTGAAAGAACCCAAAAGAGCATTAGATTTTACAAGATATGGTTGATGACTCATTGGTTAAATAATTAATTCAACATGGCCTAAGTCCTTGTGCAGTCTTCGTACTCTTAGTTTACAATAAATATTGTAGTTGGAAGTGTGTGTTGACAGTTGAGTCATTAATAAAATTACTATCAAGTATCAATTTTTTATGCTAAGAGTAGAAGACATGCTAGATAAACTTATTTGAGCTAAGTATTCACTTGTTTGAGCTAAGTATTCTAAGTATTCTCCTAAACTTGACTTACGGAGTGAATATTATCAAATACTGATTTGTTTGGGAGATGAATGGAAAGCAACATTCAAAACACGAGAATGATTGTAAGAATGGAAGTTTACGTTTTGTGGCTTATTTAACACATATAGTACCTTCACACGACTCATGAATGAGGTAAAAAAAATATTTCTAGGAGTTTTTTGTGTTGGTTACTTCAAAAATACTTACTTTGACAATATACTTGTATACAACTCTTTGTTCAAAAACCACATACATTGTTTATCACACATCTTTAGAGTTCTAAGAACTCATAAGCTTTTTCTTACATTTGAAAATGCGCGTTCATTTTTTCAAACATTCATTTTCGTGGCTTTATTATAACGACAGCGGGACTTAAGATGGATCCACAAAAAAATTGGATCATTCAAGAATGGTCGACGCCTGCCTCTCTGTTTGAAGTTCTGTGTTTCCATAGATTGGCTAATTTTTATCGTCAATTTATATATGGGTTCAACAACATTATGTCCCTTGTGGAAAACCATTTGAAATCCAAAACTTTAGATTGAAGTTGCGAGCAACCACTAGAGGTGTCAAAAATTGACTTGACACGCCAACACAACACAAACTCGGCTCAAAAAATCTGAGTTAGGGTTGACCTAAATATTTTTTGAGTCGAGTTTGGGGTGGGAGAATTTAACCCATTTATTATTCATGTCAGGTTTAAGTTGAACCCAAAAACCAAAGATGACATGAGTAAGCATGAATGTTTGGGTTGGGTTCAGGTTAGCGGGTCAAGCTTAGGTTGGGGTCGGGTTTGGGTATTAGCTTTCGACCCGTTTATTATTCGATTGAGTTCAGATTGACTCTATTTAGGTTGGGTCTTTTTGGAGTCAGACCCAAACCCAACCCACTAACCCATATTGACACCCCAAACAACCATGTAGCTTTGAAATCATAAAAGAAGCCATTACAATAGCTAAAATTTTGACTCTTCCAAAATTTGATAAACCTTTCTGAGTTGATATCAATGCTTCAGATATTAAAATAGGGCTATCCTAACTGAAGAGTAAGAACTTTTGATTGCATTTTTTAGCAAAAAAAACTCAAGTCAGCCACACAAAATTGGACTATTTATCAGCATAAACTATATACAGTTGTTCGGACTCTCAATAGAGTTCGAACAATGGAAACACTGTCTGTTTCACCAGAATTGTGTGTTTTGTAGTGACCATCAAGCCTTGCAGTCCCTCTCCTCGCAAAAAAAATGTGAATCGCAGGCTTGCATTGTGAGTTGACACCTTAATTGGTACATTAACAAAATATTTTTAAAGATATTTTGTCAAATATTTACAAGAGAAGAGTCTTAAACAAAATCTTCAAAACATTCAAAATCTTTAGAACGTTCAAATTACTTAAAGATTTTTGTCAAATATCTATAGAGAAGAGTCATGTTGACACAAGATATAAGTGTTTGTACCAGCATAAAGGAAGAATAGTGAGAAGCTTATAAGAATTAAATGGGTGTATATGATTTTTTCTTTATATTATACCTTCGAATATAAAAAATATTTATGTTTAAGTTTATACGTTTATTATAATGCTAGAGTCTCCTAAAGGTTTTATTTGCCCAACTTGAATTAATTTAAATATATAAAATTATGTACGTCAAGTAAGTTTTCTGTAATAACAATTGCATTTTGTTCTCTTTTTCTTATAGTAATCAAGTTGAGTTTTCTGGCAAGAGTTCTCATAATGAAATAATAAAGTTAATGAAGAAAATTAACTATAAAAAATTAAATGATTCAGAAATAAGCATCTCACAAGAGGGAACTGATACATATTATTCAATAACATTTAAAACATTCAT
>NW_018165509.1:179703-198585 GCF_001263595.1 Phalaenopsis equestris
CTTGGTTGTGTACAGACCATTGCCCTTAACAAGTAGAGTAACTTGGATGGGATCATCTAGGTTATACTTGAATGTATAGGAAAATTTATATGGGCTGTTTGGGTTAAGACCAAGCTCTCGGACCTTTCCGCGTTGGCCAATAAAGAAGTAGCTTCCCCCAGAATAATATTTTGACCTGAAAATAAAAGAAAAAGTAACTTTTTCTTATTTACATTAGATATCACCTATACATATCTATAAAATGGTATACGAAACTAGACACAAACCCATCAGGCTGGTTGTTCCAAGCATTCGACCATATATATGTAAATTTATTAGGTGGAATTTGAGCTGGGGTTGCCATGATCTTCAATTAATGCTAATCCCAAAGATAATTACCTGTTGACATGCATGGAAGAAACAAGCATTATTAGTTATTTAATTTTCAATAGAAAGCATGAAAATGGAAAATATATAGTTGATACAACCATACCTTACAACCCTCTTTGCTTTTGCACGGCTTTGCACTTCTTTCTTGCCACTTATATATATAAGTTTTTAAACTCTCTTAAAGTACACATGTTCACATTAAACTCACAAATAATATCTATTTCTATGACCCTAAATAATATATTATAAGACTTGCTAATAAAACAATATTATATGACCATTTTAAATATTTTATATGACTAGCTAAACTTTCATATGAAGTCTTTTTTTATTATTTTATATGACAAACTAAAGTTTCATAAGCAGTCTTTTTTTTATTAAATTTGTGATCACAACAACAAAGCTTTAATCCCGCAACGTGGGGTAGGCTACAAGAATCATTTTTCTTCATTGTGTCATATTTTCCTATAATTCTAATAAATTTAGATCATTTTTAATACAACAAGGCCAAGTCTTCCTAGGACTACCTATGCCTTTCTTAACATAAGTTGAATCTAAAACATTTGCTCTCCTAATCGGATCATCAGATGGTCGACCCTTAATGTGACCAAACCATTTAAGACGGCTTTTTCTAATTTTGTCCGTCACAGAAGCTACACCAACCCTATCACGGATATATTCATTTCGCATTTAATCTCTAACTGTAAAGCCACTCATCCACCTAATCATTCTCATCTCGGCAACACTTAACCTAGTGTTATGCTTCTCTTTTAAAGGCCAACATTCAGCGCCATAGAGCATTGCAGCTCTCACCACCATTTTATAAAATTTTACTTTCAGTCTAAGCGGTACTTTTCTATCACATAAAAGGCCCGAAGCATTCCTGTATTTCAACCAACCCACTTGGTGCTCTGAAAATTTCTTTTATTCATTATGCAAATTTAAACATGAAGTTTATGTTGTAGAGCCTTCTTTTAGTTACGACAATTTTTTATAAATATTTGAAGGTTACTAAGGAAGTACTTTTAAATATCGAAGAAGATAACTTGAAACTTCACACTAAAAGCTTTTTTTTTATCAATAAATATTTCATAGCAATAGGGATGTTTTTTATTTCTAAAAAAAGGCAGTTTTGTAAGGCGCTCTTTAAATTGAAAGTTAAGATTATCTATTAGTAATTAACAGTGTTAAACAACAATGCATAAGCACCAAATTCATCATCCTAAAAAATAGAACAAAAAACTATATGATTTGACCTATGAAGACGGCTGAAACATGTCAAAAGCAAAATGATACAAGTCTGAGAAACTCTTGGTCAAATGATAGGATTAATCTTAGTATGTTCTTAAAAGAAGCGAGAGAATCCACTTAAAAGCTTAACTATAGTAAACACAACTAGTTGGAGGTAAGCATAGAACTTGAAAATGAACATTGAAAGTAGTACCATTAAAAACAGGAACAAAAAACAATTACTCACTTGTATCATGTTGCATGCCACACCATCCCATTTATTTTATGTGCCCCTACTATTTTCATGTTGCATGCCACACCCTGGTAAGATTTTTTTTGTACATTAAGCCAATTTTCTGAATATGACTGCATTATTTCTGTAAAGTATAGCCGAGATATTGCAATTGTTTCATACCCCACAACAAAGAATGAGCAACCATCTAGGTGATAACTCTGAACTATAGTGTCAATATTCTGAAATAATATTTCATTGAAACCCTTGTATGTACCAGTTATTACAGAAGTTGCTATTTTTGGAGATATAACATATGGACAGGTGGGGAAATCAAGCTTGTAGATCCCCTTCCTGTCATAACGGTCAGCAAGTCTCAATAGTGTCTCTGGAGGAACCATGTCTAAAAGATCGATTAGGATGAGCCCCACTAGCTGACATCCCACCCTAAAAATCACGTAAAGGTTCAAAGAAATAAACCAACATCAATTTAAACATGTATATGACCCTCATAAATCATTGTACTCCATTCATTCCTATTGATAATCCTATAAATTGTTAAACTTATTTTATTGCACAAATTCAATCCAAATTACCTTCAAGCAACCTTGATTTTTTCTTAAACCTTCAAGATTAATCTAAACTTATACTTTATTGATGTGCATGAATTAAGAGAAAATTTATGGGTCCTAACAATACTCAATTAGCTCTGTCTAGGTGTAAGTGATTCTGGATTATTCTTTGATAAGGTAAGTTGGAAATTAAATAAGCAACTAAATAAGGATCTCAACATCTTAGGAGGATTGTATAATTTGATTCATGGTTTCCATAAATTTGAGCCCATGTGGTGTCTGTCATCAAATTGGGAAGGTATATTTTTAATTTAATTTATATATTATAATTTTGGAAAGTAATAGTTTAATTTTTAAAATATGAGACCGAACCAATCTCATACATAAAGTAGTTTAAACAAATGAGCACAACACTGCAAGCAATGCATCTATCCCGAGGAATAGGCACATTACTTTCTGGTGAGGCTCGATTAAATAAATTAAAGAATTTATGACATCTGTTTTAGTCTGCGAAACCATTTATGCTTATCGATTAAATAAACTAAAGATTAGACAGAGTTTATATTAAGTTGGGTTCTAAAGTTTCCTATAAGGGCGATCTCTTATAGTTGATCTTTTATAGTTAATTACATCTTAAATGACAGAGGTCACCCAAGAAAACTCTTGATTTAGATCAGAAAGTATTGTCGTCAAGAATTTCAAAAGGTAGGATTTTTCAAGGTCGGACAAAGTGGTATCAAATGGGCAAAGCTCAAGTTTTGAACTTTTATTATGGAATCCAAAGGAAGAAAATTAGGGAATCACGGATTCTGAGGAGAACCTCAACAACTTCCCAAGCTATCATATCTTTTGGTTGCAATTTCAGAGAGATATTATTAGATGTTTCATCCCGTCAATTTTATTAACTAGGGCTTACATTTGCAAGACGTAATCATAAAAGTAGCCTGAAAGATAGGAGGATTTCTATTGTAACAAACGACAACCTCAGAATTTAAGGCGAGTTAAGGCTTAAATTGCACAACATTGCTTCTGCAAAAGCCTAAAGATGAGGTGTGAATTTATGTTGCACTAGGAAAACAATTTTCAAAATCCTATGGTTTGTTGTTTTAATTCTAAGAAAAGATTGTTGTTGCAGATTCGCTTGATCTCTTGAAGTTGTTCTTTTGTACATTCTTGTCATTTTGCCCACGGAGTCAGCTCTAAGCTCCTAGGCTAAGTAGCAGTCCTAAAATTTAAAGGTTCAAAAGGTTTTACCATATGTGTAAGTGTTTTGGTTTTATTGTTGTTTAAGTATTATGGGATTTAAAGTTGATTAAAGTTACAACGGTTATGATCCTAAGGTTCCCTCATTCTGGTATTACTATTATCTCTTGAATTTACTTGGTCTAAATGAATTGTTAAGCTCAATTAAATTGGAGAGATCTCATTAGCAACCGTGGGTTACCTCATCCGAGGGACTCACGTAAATTCAAAAGAGCGTGTTATGTTTTGTTTTTATTTTCTTTCTTTTAAAAAATGTTGTTTAAATTTTGAAAACAGTTTTTTTATGATTTTCAGTTTTGAAAAATTTTTGCATATAAGAGAAATAAATGCAGGTAATAAAGTGATATAAAGTAAATAAATAAATTTGCATTGCATAAAATAAATGTGTACCTAGGCTACTGCTACCGCTGCACAGTTAGCATCATAAAGCAGGATATATTTGCAGGAAATTTAAATATATTGTAAGAAAGTAAACATGAGCATCCATTATTGAAAAATTCAAAAAGATGGGTCATAGCAAAACACAAGCGAGTAAAAGAAAACTCTTAGTCACATATGAAAGACCAGGACTAAGTGTAAGACATTTGTAAAGGTGGGGGCTCAGAGCTGAACTGTGTACTTCCCAACCTTAAGTGAGAGCTACCAGCCGATAATCTACAAAGGTTTGTTCTAACCTTGATCAAAGTGATTAACTATGGACATTTGTAAATTCTCATTTGAATTCAATTTTCATGCATATAAAATTTATTTTTATCATGCAAAGGAACTTTATTTTTGTAAATATTTTGCAAAGTAGTGTAGTCCACAGGTTAATTATTTTTAATCGAGTTAGGACTACAAAACAACCCAAGCGTATCGAGGACAATCATCTCCTCAAGATTCGTCGAACAATATCATCAGTCCTTATCCTCTTCTTTTTGTCAAAGGTCCTTGAGGCAGGAGATATTATTCTAAATATAAATAATTAAAAATTGAATTTTTATTTTAAATGTATTTTTATTACCCTAACCAACTATACGTCAAACTTACATAAGCCTGATAATCCATATGTGGTAAAATCAAAATATTCTCAGTTACTCACAAGGATCTAAATACCTTAGGGAAGACTCAAATTCTTGAGCATTGGGTCGATTAACGTAGGATAAGTAGTGTAAGGTATTTCTATCGATTTAGGTGAATTATCGGGCCCCGAAGCATAACTTGGTGGATTTGTAAAGATTTTAATGGATGATTTTCTTGAGTAACGAATAATAAATTAAGCTGTCCTTCAAAATATCCAAATGGTCATAAAAGTGTTCGAGGAGCAATTCGCATCACCCTTTGAAATGTTTCGCATTCGTTTGAACTTATTATGTTGTTTAATTAATCATCCGAGATTAAATTAAGTTCAATAAATTAATACACCATTTGTTCAATGAACCTTAATATTTTAATTATTCCATGAGCGGGGTACTCAGCATTCACTTGATGTTTTTATTCAAGAGTTACGTAAGTGGGGCCCCTAAGAGCAAGCTTAAATCATTAAGGATCTTGTACTCACCATTAAAGTTGGGCTTGTAGTATTCAAAGGTATTCAATAATTAATCATGTTCATCTGGCCTAAACTTCATTAAACAAGTTTAAATATCAAGCCTAGCTCACTACTAAGCCCTTAAATCCAATCCTTAGGGTAGATTTGTAATAATTAAAATGTTGAATAAAATGAAATTCAATCCTCATTAAAGTCATGCTTATCATCTAAGCACCAACTAGAGGCTTCAAATGAGTAAATTATTATCTTCCTAGCTTAAGCTCAATGCCTCAGTATCATCAAGTTAAGCTGACTTCCACGTCGTAACAATTTAAAAAATTACAATTTTACACTTATCATGAAAATGTGACTAGTTGGTTTCTACCTTTTAACTAATTATGATTCAAACAATCAAAAGAGTTTATTATGATCAAAATTACCCATTTTCTCTTTTATTTAACCTAAAATTTAATTAAGGCATCAAAATCTCATAATTAACATTTTGTCCCTAGGGGCTCTCTACGTCATAACTCATTAAATACAACCAAAATAACTTCGAAAGTTTTAAGGTACCCCACTCATGAGCCAATTAAAATATTATAGGAGAAATTATGATTTTTTTAATTTTTATTTAATTTATATAATTTTTTTAGCTCAAAAATAGGATTTTCATTATTAGTTTATTTAATTATTCAAAGTAAAGCTTTTGTTCATAGGAAAATTATTGGAGTTTCACCTAGGTCAGAGGACCACTTTGACCAAATTTCATGATTTCAAAATTATACTTTAATTAATATAATTATTTATTGTTTTTTAGTAATTACTTAAATAGAAAATATAATTTAATTTTAAAAACTACTTTTTATATTTTTATTAAATATATCTAAGTCTACAGAACTCAGAAAAGTAAACTTTTTATTTCTACAATTTTTATTTTATTTATTATAATTATGTTAATGGAAAATTAAGAGAAATACATTTTTAGCATTTAAAAACACATATCTAAATTAGAAAAATTAGGAAAAGTATTTTAAAGTGCCCCACGTGATCAGGGAACAATTAAGAAAATTTTGGGGTATTTTTATATTTTTGCAATTTTTAATTATTTTTAAATTATTTTAAATTTAAAAAGCAGGTCAAAATGAACTATTTATTTTAAAATAAATTTTATTTTTTTAGGTGCCCATGATCACATGGAACTCAAAAAATCACTTTTCATAATTTTTCTTATTATAATTATTTTAATGCAAAATTCTCATTTTACTTGAAAAATAGACTTTTGTGATCAAATCAATTCAAATGGGTTTTAAATTTTTATAGAGGGTTAAAATGATCATTGTTTACAGAGTGAAATCATTTTTTTTGGAGTTTTTAAACTATATTATATTTATTTTTATTTTTTTTAATTTTAAACACTTAATTAGCTAGAATAATTTACATAAATATTTAAACTTAGTTTATAATTTTT
The DNA here is from genome assembly GCF_001263595.1 of Phalaenopsis equestris. Lineage (NCBI taxonomy): Eukaryota > Viridiplantae > Streptophyta > Magnoliopsida > Asparagales > Orchidaceae > Phalaenopsis > Phalaenopsis equestris. The sequence continues at coordinate 186,348 of NW_018165509.1, forward strand.
CTAGAGTTCTTTGACCACAAGAAACCTATAAAAACAAGTCCCACATTTTTTCTGACTTATATTTTAATTTACATAATTATTTTAAGCAAAAAAAGACTACTATGCTTGAAAATTAAGGTTTCATGGCAAGAGATGTTCTCTCACTTTGGAAAAATTCGAGAACATCCCTATTATCAATAGGAACGAACTCATAAATATTCAAGCCATGGTGATTATTATTCATCTAATTAAAATTATAATAAGCCACAGAGTATTTAATTAATTAAAAGTAAAATACATGTCAAATAAATTTTATTTTTGGTCCATAATATTCTCTTCTGTTCACTAAGCAAGGGGGCCTTTTTATTTTATTTTTATGATTTTTCTACACCAAGTTATGAATTTTTAAAGTTTCTGAGTTAATTTAAATAAAAAAAATACCCTATTTTTTTACTTATCCAAGCGACGCTAACTGGATCCTCAGCAGCTCTGAAACTCCACGTTGAGCACTCCCATTTGATGTTGCTTTCCACGCCAGCTATCATGCGGCTCGCGCTTTATGAACCATTCTCTTGTCTGACGCTTCCTCGACCGTTTGATCAATACACGTGTGAATGAATGACATCCGTTCATTGTCTCCAATCGTTCTAAACTGAGAACCGTCAACACTAAAACCTTAAGATCTAACTTGATACTTAACCAAATCACATTGAGTTTCTTATTACAGCTTCTTCTAGTCAAGACGAATCTATCTATATGGTTACATGAGTATGAAATACAAGTTCTCTTTACAATTAATGAAACTGAGGCTAAAATATGGTTACTGGTTATAAAATACAAGTTCCTACAGCTTCCTCTAGCTTTCCTGAGTTCAACCCCACCATTTTTTTTCCATTCAAACCCACTGTCCAAGTTCAATTTAAACACCCAAATCGAGGGCCTTTTTCTTTCACACAACCTTTACCAATGTCTTACACTTAGTGTTGATCTTCTATATGTGACTACGGGTGTTCTTTTACTTGTTCGTGTTTTGCAACGACTTGTTTTCCAAATTTTCCTGTACTGGATACTCCTATTCACTTTCATGCAATTTATTTAAATTTCTTGCATTTATATTATACTTTAGGTTGCTAATCATGCAACGATAGCAGAGGCCCAAGTACGCATTTACATTTTATGCATTTGCAATTTTCCTTATTTACCTTATAGCATTTCTTTTACCTGCATTTAATTACTTTACCTGCAAAATTGAACCAAAACTGAAAAAACACAAAACACATTTTCAAAATTAAATTTACATTTTCAAAAAAACAAAACAAACATAATATGTTCTTTTGAATTTACGAAAGTTTCTCAGATGAGATAACCTATGGTTGCTAACGAGGTTTCCCCAATTTAAATGAGCTTAACAACTAGTTTAAACTAAGTAAATTCAAAAGAAAATAATGGTACCAGAATGAGGGAACCGTGGGATCCTAAGTGGTATTTCTATAATTAACTTAACCCCCCCCCCCCCGCCTCCTACGATATATTACTTGAACAACAACAAAAATTGTCACTTATAACCTTAAACCTGGAACCTGGAGCTGTCACTTCAATGAGAAGCCTGGAGTTAGTTTTGTGGGCACCATGACAAAAATGTATAGAAGAACAACTTTGAAAGAGCCAATGGATCTACAACAGTAAATCTTCTCTTAGAACCAAATAACAAGACATATGACCTTGAGGTTGTTTGCCTAGTACATTCCTCATCTTGATCTTTAAGATTTTACATAATCATATTATGCGATATAAGTCCTAATTCGCTTTAGGTTTTGTGGTTGTCGTTCATTATGATATAAACCCTCTTATCTTCCACACTTGTATGACTATGTCATGCAGGTGTAAGCCCGAAATAATAATAATTGGAAGGACTAAACATTTAATTATAATTCCTCAAAATTGAAGCCAAACCATAGGATAGCTTAGGAAGTTATCGAGATTCTCCTTGGGATCTGTGGCATCCCCTAGTTTTCTCCCTTTGGATTCCACAATAAATGTTCCAAACTTGATATTTTCTCATTTGATACTCTTTAGTCCAACCTTGAAAGTCCTAAAATTTGAAATTCTTGAAGACAACATTTTTTTGTCTAAATCGAGAGTTTTCTTAGGTGGCTTCGGTTCTCATAAAAAAACTTTAGAACCCAAATTAATATAAACCCTATCTAATCTTTCATATTAGATAGGGGTCGGACAACATAATGGTTTTGCAGACTAAAATGGGTGTCATAAATTCTTTAGTTTATTTAATCGAGCCTCATGATCAAGTAATGTATTTATCCCCTGGAATATATGCATGGCTTACGGTGTTGTACTCGTTATTTAAATAATTGCATATATGAGATCAATTTGGTCTCGTATTTTTAAAAATTAAAATATTACTTTCTAAAATTATATATATATATATGCACCCAAAAAGCCAACCGACATATATGTTTTGGTTGGATATATGTTGAATAAAATAACGATCAAGTAATTTTGATGAAATATTAGAGGAACCGTAGGATTAACATCAAATTTCTCTAAAAATATTGGAATATAGTGTTAAAAACTTATAATCTAAAAGGAATAAGAAAATCATGAAGATTTTGCATGGTTTTTCTTGACCTAAATTGTAATATGAAATATTAATGCCCTTTAAGCCTCAGTTAAGATTAAAGAGTAGATTTGCCTTCACTTAACAACATATAATAAAAAAACTTAGCATTGATTGCAAAAACCCTTGAGTGCTCACTAATTTAAAGAAACATTTTACTAATTAAAAAAACACTTCAAATTATTCTTTTCGTTTTCTAAGAAAATTTTAAAATTTTTCTTGTTAATTCAATAAAACCAAATTTGAAGCTGAAATAATATTTAACTTAAATTGGCAATTTGACATCTTTCCTAATGGGAATGATATTTGACTCAAATATTGCATTACTTGAATGATACTTGCATTTGCATGAACTGTGCATAAACCATACCACGTTGGTGTTGTTGTTACAAGGGAGTGACGGTTAAATTTTAATTAAGTTGATATGTGTTTGAAAAAACTATTTTTTAACTCAATTTAGTTTTTACTCTATTGGGATATTAGTTTGACAATTGTTGTTGTTCAATTTGTTATTATAAAACTATTTTGTATCTTATGTTCTATTAAAATCTATAATTACTTGTACTAGTGATGTTAATTTTAATTGTATTAGAACACTAGTCATCAAACATTGCAATGCAATTTTGAAAGCATCTCGACACTTTATTGATAGCATCACAACATTACTTATCTATTATTATTATTATTTTAAGGAACTTTTTTTGTTTATTGTTGTTATTTTATTGTCTTATGTTATCAGTTTGTGTGAATCTTACCAGTATAGGGGCATTACTAAGGCATTATGGTTGTTGTATGTATAAAATAGCAAATTATGAACTTGTGTCATAAAACTAAGAAAATAAAAATCACATGGAATCATGACAAGCCCATATATACATAACATCAAATTTAAACTACTTAATGACTTTGTCAATCTATTCATATATGGTGTACATAAAAGCTTCATAGACATATCATTCTAGTTAAGAACTTTGAACTGAAATTAATTATTATCCATTAAAGTTTGGGAGTTTAGTAAAAAAGACCAAAATTTATGCATTTCTAATTTCCTTACAACTATTTAAGTATAATGGTGTCTTTGAAGATATTATTAGGATGTGACTATTTTTATTTTTTATGAGAGATAAGATAGAGATATGATTAAATTCACTTCTCTAAAGATATATTACCACTCTGAATAGCATAGCACAAAAAACTTTTAGCTAGATATTTTCCTTCTTCTAAGCATGTCAAGCTTATATATGATATCATCTTCTTCATCAAGTTAGACAATGAATATATCTTTGAATCATGGGAAAAGTTTAAGGAGCTTTTGAGAAAATATCCACACCACGATCTACCTGATTGGCTTATTTTTAATTTTTTTCTTAACGTACTGGTGGGATCTTTGAGGTCTATTATAGGTGTTGAAACTGGGGGGTCACTTATGTCTAAATCATTTGGAGAGACATATAAATTAATAGTGGAGATGACCACCAAAAAATTTCAATGGCCTTAAGAGAGAGTCTTCCTTAAGAAGGTATCTAGTGTTCTTAACACTAATTTTCTATTTATTTTGTCTTATAGGTAGCTACTATATTGAGTAAATTTGATAGCCAAGATTGAATCCAAATTAGGGGGCACTTATGAGGATAACACTTATGGACCAATATATGATCCTTAAATTTCAACTATGGAGTCAATATCCTAGTTAATAGAAAAATTATTCCATGTTCTAATGCTTATAACCATGGCTGAAAAAATTACCCAAAATAAAATTAGAATAACAACCAAAATTTAAGGAATAATAATTAGTTAAGCAAATAATTCCCAACACATTAGGCAATCAGAATAATCAAAATAGTAACTTCCTCAATAATAGACCCAATTATACTTCTTGATTCACTTCAAATAATCATTTTAAAGAAAAGAAATTATCGTTGGAAGAACTAGTATTAAAATTTGAAAATCCATTACATATTCAATTTTTAGTCATAAGAAATTAGAAACACAATTAGGGTAGTTAACTAACTTTTTATGTAATATATCCAATGAAACCTTACTAACAACTTTGAAGTGATTCCAAAGAAAATAAGGAGAAAAATTAATGTTATGCAATAAAATAAAGGAGTGGGAAGGATAGGGTGGATAGAGAAGAATCTAGGGTAGAAGAACCCATCCCTTAGTCTAACAAACCAGTTGAAAACTCTATACCAGACTTGAAGAATGAGAAAATACTTCTTTGAACAGTTATAAAAGACCACCACCACTTTTTTCTAAGGGTTGTAAAAGTATAAACTTGACCAATAGTTCTCTAGGTTCTTAATAATATTCAAAAAGCTAATAGTTAAAATATAATTTATAGAAACTTTTGAAGAAATGTCAAGTTATGTAAAATTAATGAAGGACATCCTTAATTAAAAAAAATAAAAATTGGGTGAATTTGTTATCATTGCCTTATTAGAACGTTGTGGTGTTATCCTAAAAAAACATCTCTAAAAATTTTATTGATTCAAGTAGCTTTACTATGCCTTGCAATTTAAGGGATAAATTCTTTAGACAAACTTTATGATCTAAGAGCCAACATCAACTTGATACTCTTATCTATCATTAGGAGATTAGAACTAGCAGAAGTCTAACTTACAATTGTAAACATTCAAGTAGAAAAACTTTCTTTGTCTTATCTTAAGGTGGTTATAAATGATGTTTTGGTTAAGCTCAGTAAATACATCTTCCTTACTAATTTTGTTATATTTTGCAAATGGAGAAAATGTTAAAATTTTAATATTTTTAGGAAGGCCATTTCTTGCAATTGGTAAGATGAATATACATTTCATAAGAACACAAGATAAAGAAATAATTTTTAGAGTTTTTAATCTAATTTAGCCCCTACATATCCTCTTGAAATTTATTATATAATTGAGAATGAAATATTGTAAGAAAAATTAGAAAATTAGGCATCATTATATTCTAAGAGATGATAAATTAGTATTATAACTAATTGATTAATGATATTCTCCAGTAGAATACATATGTGAGTAAAATGACCAGAAATTACTTAGAAGAAAATTTATTCATTGAAAAAAACTCTATGTAAATTAAACTCAGGACATAAAATGAAGCACTTATTGGGAGGCAACCTATGTATTATCTTGTTATGCCTAATTGCATGATTGCATGTGTTATGTTAGAAAATTTCTCTCTATTAAGTATTGTGCATGCTTGCATCATCATAGTGTTATTCTTCTAACACGATACTGCTTGGCATGTTGCACCATAATGCTGGTTATTTATTGTAGTGAAACTATATAATGTATGTTATTTTGTGTTTTGCAATTTTCTATGTATGGTTATTATGATGTGTTAAAAAGTTGTACCTTCCTATGAGCACAATCACTAATTGTAGTATCCAATCTAATTGAAAGATCACTAATTGTAGAATACTTAGCATCACAAATTGCTCTCTTAGACTCACTACGGGCCACCTTAATACTTTTTCCAATTCTCTATGTTTTTATATTTAAATCAACTTTTATAACAAAAATTCTTATATTGTATCTTTTCTTGCACAATATTTTTCCACCACCAATTATTTTTTTTCTAAAAGCTTTTTCTTTTGGTTCTTCAAATACATCTTTTACTTGTTTAATAGTGTTCATTATTTTATCTCACATAGAGTTAGCTTTTTTGGGAACATCCCAAATCTTGAAATTTTAAGGTTTACTCATAAGAATAATTTTACTTGTCTTTTAGGTGCCCTCATCAAGTTCTATGATGATATTTCATTATATTTTTTTATCTTCTAACTCCTCATCTTAAAATTCAGAAATAATAATGGATTTTAAGTACTTAATTTTTTAATTGGAATGACCGTATAATATTTACATTCTTGATTATCTCTTTTTCTCATAAGAAAATAATCAATTTATGTTTTATTAGATTCAATCTTATAAGTAATAATGTGCTCATCTCTTTTTTAAATAAAATTTTAGTAATAACAAAATCATAAGGTAAAAAAAATATATAATATGATTCTACCTTCTTCATTAACCACTCCAAAATCATAGCCATTGTGAATGGTTCAAAAATCCTCTACCACTCTACCAATATGTCCATTTAAGTCTCCTCCAATAAAATTTATTTTTTTTCAAAATGTATCATTGTTTTAATCCTTCTATGTCATTCCAAAATATTTTTTGGTACGTATATCTAAATCTACTTGAGGAGCATAAGCACTTATAAAATTAAAAATCTTAGTACCAATAACAATCTTTAGAGCTATAATTCTATCAACAATTGTATTAATTTTTACAACATTATCTTTATAAGCCCTAATATAGATTTACACTTGCACAATTTCTTGTGTAACTCCGACCTGGATACTGAAGTTTAATACCAAAGTTATCAATCTCCATAGTATTTTCTCCAACCCATTTAGATTCTGTATTGCATAAGCTATTCATCTCATATGAACCATAATTTCTACTAATTCCTTTAATTTACATATAAGAGTACCTATATTTCAAGATCATATCATAATAGTAGTTTCATGAACTAGTTTTTTTGCCCGCATCCTTCCATTATGTAGGAACCCATGCTTATTTTATACTACGCGCTTGCACATTTTTCACTGTATTTCAGTTGTACGATGCATTGCTTCCAGGAGATGCCCTAGCATTTACAAAAATGATTTTAAAAGGATTCATATCATGATTTTTTTCACAAAAAATTTACTAGTTGTCGACTACCTAATGTAGCCCTCTATTTTTCGCTTCGCGGCCTGGGACGCAGCGATGATAGTGTCAAATTGAGTTTTGTCATATGACAACTTTATGTCAAAAATTCACGAAGCTTACATTAAAATTTCATCCAAACCTCCAATATTTCCTTTCAAACAAAAAAACACTATAATATAATTACATTCTAAAGTATCCATCTTTTTCTAGTCCATAGCCATAACCATGAATCGTGCAATTGTAGCACATAAAATTTTTAAATCATATTTTGCATATTTAAATCTTTTGTAACCATTAATGGAATGAAAAAGGAACTTAACAAGATATTGTGGAAAAACTAAAATTTAGTGGAAAATAATTGTAAACCCTTGTTCATTGTTCACTATCTAGCAATTATATATATATATATATATATATATATAGTACAATAATTAGTCATTGTAAATAAAAATAAATAAATAATAGAAAATTAAAATATATTTAGGTTGGGGACGGAATATGATGAAGCTTTTGATCTCCAAGCACCCGATTCAAAACGACGGCCAATCTCACACCTCCTTGTGCGATTCGTTTCGTCACAATCGGCAACCGTGAATCAAAGTATTCATCTAACAACAATCAAATAATGCAAAATGTTTAGTAACTATTTATTCAAGCAATAATACAATATTATAAAGTATAAAATCACGTGCAAATATTTCAACTACTATATATATATATATATATTCATCTTTGTGTGTATGTGTCTGGGTGTGTGCGCGCGTGCGCCGCCTATCATGACTATTTGTTTACTGAGTTTATAAGACCCCTAGAGTCATAGGATCAATCCTACCTATGTGTGAAATGCAATGTGTATGGGTGTGTGCGCGAGTGCGTCGCCTATCATGACTATTTGTTTACCGAGTTTATGAGACCCCTAGAGTCATAGGATCAATCCTACCTATGTGTGAAATGCAATGTGTATGGGTGTGTGCGCGGAAGAAGCTGATCACAACCACCATCAACTGGAGGTGAGGTTTGCAAACTCTTTGAATTACTACGCTGCAGTCTTTGATGCCTTGAATGTTAGTCTACCGGAGGATAGCTCGGAGAGATTGAAGATTGAGAAGATGTTTGCCAGAAAGATAAGGAGTATTATCGCTCGAGAAGGGACTGAAAGACATGAGAGTTTCAGCAAATGGAGTAGGAAGATGAAGGATTGTGGATTTGATAATGTGGGTATTGGAGATAGGGAGAAGATTCAAAGCCAAGTAATATTGAGGATGTACTCAGATTCTAACTTTTCTGTGGAGAGGAAGGAAGCAGATGGAGAAGCTCTTTGTCTAAAATGGCAAGAGCAGCAGCTTTATACTGTATCTGCCTGGGCTCCCATGGACGTTGCTGGAAGCTCGGCTGTCCCTCAGCCAGATTGATTGGGGTTCCAAAACTAACATGGTTTGATTAAGTTTCATCATCTTCTCAATATTCTGCTTGGATTCTTTTGCTCCTCTTAATGCTGAGATTTCTTACAGGAAGAAAGTTGAGATTTCTTTCTTACAGTCAATACTTCTTTTATTCTTTGATGAATACTTGTAATAGGCAAAGAAAGAAAGTGGAATAAGATTGATATCATTCTTTGATTAATTTATTAAGAGAACATATCACTGATTTGATGTTAATAATGTCATTTCTTACCCTAGAGTTTTTATAGTCATTCAACATCATTGTACTGAATGCTGATGCAATGAAAGTTTGTTTCTCGTGCTTCAGTTCTCTGAAAGTGATAATTGAGATTTTTTTTTTTGAATAATTAGGATTTGATTGGAGCTGTATATTTTGGCTTTCTTAATATTAATTGAGACAGGCTTTTAATATTAGATTATTGAATTTGGTAGGAGCATCTTGTGAGTTTGATGAACTTGAAATTATTTTGTCTATGTTGATTATTATCACATAATAATTGCATATCAGTGATTATGAGTGTTGAGAAGGCAATAGCTAGGACTGCTAGAATATCAAAAACTGTGACTTGTTACCTATTTAACAAATCAAATTTACCTCATTTTTACATATGTGAGAATTTTGGCGCTTTGTTGTACGTTGGGTGAACTGATATGGCAATTTATGATAGGGGCAATGTCTACTTCAAAAAAAGTATTTTGCAAAACACCTCAAAAAGTCAAAATATTAATTTTCTATGTAGTTCAATTGTTCTAACAAGTTTAATAAGATATTCCATTAAGTTTTTGAATCTATGCGCCGATATCAGGTTAAAATGATACAATCTCGAATATATAAAAGATAAACACTTACAATTTGAGAGGTATACATATCTCCAATAATATATTTCTCTCTTCAGTTCTCTGAGATTCAAGACAACAATCACACATGACATAACTCTAAACATATTAAACCATATTTATACTCCACAATAATAACCAATGAATGACTAAATTGCCCTTTTAGTCTTCGTCCTAACATAAGTCTTTAATTTTTTTGGTGGGCATGTTGGCGACTTAATGGAATATAAGGTGGATGGCGCCGTTGACACCGATCTAATAGTACTCCCCTTTCAAAAAGTCACCTTGTCCTCAAGGGAAAAGGGAGGAAACTGTTGTTGGATCAAATTATAGAGCTCCCACATGACGTCATAACTTGGTAATCATTTCAATTTAACCAGAAATTTGTAGTGGCCTCATGAGTTTGAAATATAGTTTTGTATACATCCGTCGGCCGCATTTGAATATGATGGTATACTGACTTCAAGTCAATCTTGGAAAATATTGCAGCCCCAAATAGCTCTAGTAGCTCATCGATCATTCGGGTGGAAAATTTTTCAGGCACTATTTCTTTATTCACTGCCAGATTATCCACACAAATACACCATCCCCTATCTTTTTTCTTCAACAACTAGACTAGGTTAGAGAAGGGCTCACACTAAGTTGTATGCTTTCGAACTCCAATAATTCTTGTGTCAATATCTTGATCTCTTCCTTATGAACCTGGGGTAGAGATATGAGTGTACATTGATGGGAGAAAACCTCGATCCCAAGGTTATTACATGCTCGTGTTCCCTTCAATACTGCAATTCACGTGGCAACTGAAAAACTTCTACAAATTATTATAGGAACTATTAGATTGGTGCAAGACTCTCTGTCAATTTCGTATCATGTGTCTTTTTCATGCAATGCAGCTCAATCAAGTATCCCAACCCTGTGTCATGTATTATCCTAATAATAGTTTTGAGTGTCCTTATGGTCTTGAAGAACTAAGGTCACTGTGAAATCACACCATCTTGTCTCCCGTCTAAAACTCCATTGCTAGGAGTTTTCAATTCATCTTAGTCTCCCCTAAGGACTACAACCATTCCATACCCAATATTACGTCAATATTCCCTAAATTCAAGGAAAGAAAATTCTCCATCACCTAAATACCTTGTAGTATTACAATCACTCATTTACAAACCCTCATGTTCTTCTCCACCCATCTCATCCATATAACGACTACAAAATTGCTCGTGTCAACCTTCTCAAGCCCCAATTATTTCACTTCTTGAGTAAAGATGAAGTTGTGGATGGTTTTATTATCTACCAAAACCACTACCCACTATGTCTTGTTCTTTGATATGTCTCTAAAGTTTCATATAGGTTTTAATTGTAATAAGTCCTATATAAACACGCACGTACACACATTTGCACTGTCGCAAAACAGAAAAACGAGTAAACAGACAATAGAGAAAAAAAAGCTATACTTTCATAATCATTATGAAGCAAAAAGGTGCCTGTCAAAATGATTACATCATATATATATACACACATATATATGTATATATGAAAGTATATATATATATATAGGAGCCTCTACAATCAGCACTACCGTATATACATATAATACGAATAAAGGTTTAAAATTAATACTGGCAAGGAAGTATTAGATATAGCAACTGTTGCTTATAAGAGTATTTGATTGCATTAGTTCCCCTTTGGTTCAGAAGAACTCGACCAAAGTTCGGTAACTTGCAAGCATCTATCATCCGGTGGATGATACTCATATAGATCAGCTACATTGAAAGTGGAAAAGATATTCAAATCACAAGGAAGTGTCACCACATACTCATTATCATTATTAAACTTTATTTCACTAGGAAATGACCCAAATTTTCATGGTTTTAGGGCATCGTTCCTTACGGAGTTGAATCATCACAAGATCCCCAACATTAAAAACCTTTCTTCTTTGATGTTCATCGGCTTGTTGCTTGTACTTCTCAATGATCTTGATAATTTATGTTTCACATTGCATAACATTTCATCAGTCACTCGCCATTTTCATCTCTTGAGAACTTTTCATTTTAAGAATTACAGCTACATCAACTATATGATTTGGTTCTTTAGAATACACAATACTGAAAGGTGTCTTTCCTGTAGTTTTATTTGTCATAGAATTAAAATTATATTCCACCTAACCCAAGACATCATCCCATTACTTTGGATGTTCACCTGCAAGACTTTAAATTATATTACCTAACGAGTGGTTACCACTTCAATTTGTCCATCATATTGTGGATGATAGGCTGAACTAAATTTAAGTTCAGTTTGTAGTTGCTTCCACAATTCACGCCAGAAACAATTAAAAAATTGGACATCACAATCCGAAGTGATGCTTCTTAGAATGCCATGTAGACGAACTATTTCCTTAAAGAAAAGATTTGCGACATTTATTGCATCAAATATTTTCTTGCAGGCGATAAAGCGAGTCATTTTTTAAAACCTATCAACCACCACCATAATAGAATCAAGTTCTCTTTTGGTTTTTGGAAGTCACAAAACAAAGTCTAAACTAAATTCTTCCTAAATTGAATCTCGAACTTGTAATGGAGTATATAGGCCAGTGTTCTAATTGACACCCTTAAATGTTTGGCAGACTTGCATTT
>NW_018165509.1:198685-254257 GCF_001263595.1 Phalaenopsis equestris
AGGTTACAGGGAGGTTACATTGATACCACACAATCCTAGTATTTACATATCTAACACCTAAACATTAATCATTAACTTTAGGTGTTAGATGCGTAACTAAACATTAATCATTCAAAGCATAGTAATAATGAGTAAATTTATCATCATTGTATTTGAATCAATCTCACTTGCTCGGACAAGAAGAGAGATCCTCACAATCTCCCCAAGATGAGATGTCATCAGACCAAACACCCTGCAAATTAGCCAATCAAAATATCAACAACATGACATAATCCGCATGATAATCTTTTCCTTTTCTTTTTTTAAACAACTTAACTGTTAGATACTCCATGACGAGTAAATTCATTCCCTAATCGTTGATTCACTTATTGCGTCATATTCGTGTTATTTCAAGGCTCATAAATGATTTTTGCCTTCACACTCTGCTTTATGAAAAGAAAAATCAAATCTAAATAACCGTATGCATGTTTTCACTCCATTTTTTAGTTTGGTGTGTTGTCGTGGTTGTCCAGACATACATTGTTCGGATATAATATTTTCTCGTTTAGAGCAATCTGAGGGGGTGTTTGTTAGCATGAATTTAAGATGATTTAGTCATGAATTGACATACACTTTCCGGATATGATATTTTCTCCTTTAGATCAATCTGAGGGGGTGTTTGTTAGCATGAATTTAACAGGATTTAGTCATGAATTTAACGTAAATCCAACCAAACATAAAAAAAGTGAAATTTAAATCATGCGCTCCGTTAAAACGAATATGCTTTCATTTTGTCATTTTTTTCGAGGACAAATCCATGTTTACTAAATCTGATTCCTGGGCGAATTTACAGGGTTCATTCTGCCATGACTCGTATGACTTACTTGAGTAAAGTTATTCTGAATATCCTCAAGAAACAGATCCATGTCTTTCTCATAATAATCTGTCAAAGCTGTGAGGATTATCTCCCTATCCCAGACCTTCAAAATTTTAGAAAAATGTAACATAAATTACAACTGCAAAAAAAAAAAAATGTGAAATTTACAAAAAAGTAAATTTCATTTCATTCAGCATTTAATTTCAGGACTTACATGATGCAAGTTAGATTTGTGCTTGAACCATCTCACCTGAATTGTGTTCCCTCCCTCATCACTACTGAATCCAACATGCATCGGCTAAACAATAAATGAATTAAAATTGGGCCTTCAATTCATCTGCAAAAATTGGTGACAAAAATCATTGAAAATTTGAAAATTTTACCTGATGAATGTCCCCCATGAAATGAGACAGAAATAGCAATGCTTCTGTGAGATTATCTATTCAAAAAGAGAGAGGACGCACGAATAATCAAACTCAGGGTTATGAAAATGGGACCGGACATTAAAGCAGAAGAAGAGAAGGTTCAAGTTTCAATGATTCAATCAGACTTAAATAGGTTGATGTAACAAATATTTAGATTATTTTAATTTAAGACAATACTTTGAAAAACAATATTCCAAACAAAAAATTTAAGACATGATATTTTATCTTTTTTTTAATTTAAAAATCTGATTTATGGCCCTACAATCAAAATCAAAATATTAAAATTGATCGGTTCACTAGTTCTCTAGTCCTAACCCCAGTTCTGACAGTTCAATCCTGATTCAATGTAGAAACGATTTTGAACTTGAACCTAACCAGTCGAGATTCAATGTAGAAACGATTTTGAACTTGAACCTAATCAGTCGAACCGGCACCGGCCGGTTCGATTTGACTTATAGGACAAACATGAATATGACTTTAATTCACACGAGCAGAGAGAACTGACTCACAACGGCGATCGGCCGTGCCATGTTGATAGTGTAGAAGCTGAGTACTGAAATTGGAAACAGCTCCAGCAACACACATATCTTCAGTTCCTTTTGGATCCTTGCAATCTCCTGCAACATAAAATTACTTGCTAAGCTCATAACTTAGAATTTGGTGATGAAGATAGAAGTTCTGAAAAACTGAAGAGTTTTTAGTTACTTGAATAATCAAAGGTGCATGCTTTATCAGGCGTATCGATGAAGTGAAGAGGACTTGTCCACCTGTACTTGTACCAGTGCCTGACTTGATCTGGCCAAACACAGAGAGATGATAGATCTCCCTTGGTGTAGTCTGGCAGCAGGTTTTGGACTGCTTCTGCTGCTGCTTCATGAAGAAGAGACTGCCAACAATCTTAATGTTAGAATTGGTAAAATTTGTGGCGTAATTAAAACACAGAAAAAGAAGCTTAATTAATTACCTGAGCAATCCTACAGGTCATGATATGGCCCTCTTTGCTCCATGACAGAGCTGGTGGAGCAGCTGCTAGCAGAAGAGCAACCATTAATGTGAGGAAGCTCATGGTTGGGGGCGGACAGAAATGTGAATGCTTGACAAAAGCAGATTGATATATTTGTAATGGAAGATGGAAGGAGTTCTATGAGTGCAAGGATAGTATTTCATTAGTTGAAGGCATAGAGACATGTGATTACGTTTCATGTAATTCTTTTGGTTGGATTCAAAATTGGTGAAAGTGAGAGTAGTTGAGTTGATGTTGATGGTAATGGAGACGTGAAGGAAAAGTGATGATTTATTAAAGTGCTGCTTTATAGTTTTGCAGGGGTTGGCTGTAGGATTAAAAGAACTGATTTAAGAAAAATGAACTGATTTAGGTGATGGTAGGGCTGTTAACGATTGGATATCGAGCCGAATTGGGTCGGCTTGGAAAAAAATTCAATCCAAAATTTCGTTATGATCTTGATCTGAGCCAAAATTCACATCAATTTTTGAGCGATTAATAATCTTCGGGCTAAATTCGCTTAATTTACAGCTCTAACGTTACTAGGGCTGCTAATAATCCGATTTCGAGCCAAGCTATGTTCATCTCGAGCGATTAACATTTGTGCCTGCCACACAAGTTGCAAGTGATGTTGCTACTCAAGCTAGTGAAAACTTGCGATAATAGACCACTCTGGGTGATCTAACTTGTACCCCTGATTGGTGAACTCACTCTAGAGCTCCCAATCATTGAAAATGTTTATGACATAGCGGAAGAGTGGTGAAGGGCTTAAAGTAAGCATTAAGGATGGATAGTGAATAACTTGAAGGAAAAAGGATAAGTTTTTATTCTCACCCAAAAAAAGGCACACTCATGGACAATAAGCTTCTAGTAGAAAGTGACAATTTTCACTCAAAATTTTGTATTAAAAAAATAAAAATTAAGTTATATATCATCCCTAATTATAGGGATTACATTGATCAAAATTATTAAAATAAAAAGAGGGAAACTTTAGATGGAAATGTAGATGACCATTAGACGTAGCGGAAGAGTGGTGAAGGGCTTAAAAGGTGAGAAACACCTTTCTTTATTAATTAGTTTTTATGGTCAGCCCATATATTCTCGTAGCTTTGAAAGGTCAAACTTCTAGAAGTTAATGATGAATTATTAAAAAAAATTAAATTAAAATATTTCTTCATGATTAGACTTTTTTTATGGCCCATAAATGGGTTCTTGCTTAGACACTTTCTTGGACACTTATAATTGGACCTTTATATTTACTTATTTCGTCAACATTAAGTGTGGTACATCAACTCTCTTGGGCTTAACTGAACTATATTTTGTATAGTTACAATTTAAGAAGTCTTATAATAATTGGGGGCTAAAGTCTCTAAATCAGTGTGAATGATCCTTGTGTCATCAAAGGATAAATTTTTTATCTAAAAATTTGGTAATGATGCTCCATAATAGAGTTAATGGGTGCTTACTTTGTGTTGATGTAGAAAACTACAAAGAATAAGGGATTATGCAAGTATAAAACTATGTTTTTCTCAACATTACTAGCAGGACTCTCAAGTATTTAGAGGAAATTCACAAAAAAACTTCTTAGTTGTCTAAAAGTCTTGACCAGAGCTTCCTCCTCTCATATTTCTTTTAATATCAAATATGATAGTAGTTAGTGGTCTTTTTAATAAGATTAAGATTTAAAAAGAGTATGAGTATTTTATTTGATATCTAAAAATTGGATCTACAATTTTTGGCATAATATTAAAAGGCTTAGGTGGGTATGGTGGTTAAAATGCAATGAATAATCTATATTCAGCCAATTTAGGTTGATTTGAAAGATCTCTTTGAAAGAACTATTTAATGTTGAGAAAAAGATATAAATGATTATGGATGGTTAACTTAAGATGTATAACTATGATTTGAAATAAATGGTGGGATTGGGATGAATTTATATTAGTGTTGAGGAGTAGAGAATAAGATTAGTTTTTTTATGTTCTCTAGCTTAGCCAAAAGCTATAGGAAGATAATTGAATATTGTGTAATGCTTTGTTTACCGGTTTGTTGAAGATGGAAGATATTTTGAAATGGAGCAAGTGTGTTTAAGGGCTTAAAGTTGGTATTAATGATGGATATTCAATTATTTAAAGAAAAATAAATATGGAAAAATACTTATTTTCACCCAAGAATAAACACACACTTGAGGTCACTAAATATCAATAATAAAGAGAGAACAAAGTTACCTGAAATACTTCCTTTATGATAAAAAACATTCATTATCAATCCTAGAGATTATATTGAAGAAATTAAAGAAAAAAGGATAAAAACTTTAAAAGGAATAGTGTGTAGTCATTAATGGTGGAATGTGGCAATAACTTCCTTAATTAATTCATTTTATTTAGGTCAGCTTATACATGACACCAACTTTGTAAAGTTAAACTTCTAGAAGCTAATTTAAATTGTAATAAATAATATCTATAATTAAATTATTCCTTCATGACTAGCTATCGTGAAGGGCCTTGAATGGGCTCTAGCTTTGAAACTTTCTTATATTCTTGTTTGGGCTCTTATAATTAGACCTTTGACTTCATTTATTTAATTAACATGATGTCCTACATCAAAGATACTTTCAATATTACTCATTCAAAAATATTCAAAATATAAGTTTGTAATATATGTATTGTATAAATTATTTATATAAATGAAACATTGCAAAATACTCACACAAGTTTGCTACCACAAAATGATAATTTTAATATTTGGTAATGATTCTCATGAGAATTATTTGATTCATGGAAATGAAAAAACATTTTTTTCAAAAAGGATGTTGAAAAGATGATTAATAGAATTTAATATTAATCAACTTCATATAAGTGTGAGTATATTTTTACAATTTGATAGTAATTAATTACTCATATATAATAAATAATGCAACTACCAAGCTTTGCCAAAATTAAAATCAAGATTAATTAATTATTCATTCATCAAGTTTTCAAGAAGTATGCCACATTGTTAACCATGATACAAAGTAGTTGGCATATTTATCATTATGAAATATTCAAAATACTAATTTATAGTATATGTCTTATATAAATTATCTACATGGGTGAAGTGTCATAGAAAACTAACACAAGATTGATATTACAGAATGATATTCATCATTCTGAATAGATGTTGATTTATATGCCAAACATCTAGGACTCATGGATGCTAAGCACCATTATTTAAAAAACTTGATGAAAAAGATGATAAAAAGATGTTGCTTTAATAACTTCACATGAGCATGTGCATCTTTTTTATTTAAAAGTGATTAATGATTCATTTTTCAAAATTGACACAACTACCAATCTTAGTAAATATTAATATCAAGATTTTTTGATCATCTATTCATCAAGTTTTTATAAGGTATGACACTCTTTAAAGCACGATATGAAGTTGTTAACATGTTGATTATTATGAAATATTTGAAGCATTACTTTGTGTATTGTTTCATAAATATTTCTTATATGAGTGAATTATAATAGAAAACTCACACAAAATTGATGTAAGATACTTATGTTTTAAGTATTTTTTTTAGTGATATATATGCATGTTTCTAGGACTCATGTAAGTAAAATGTCATTTCGTTAAAAAAATTGTTGAAAATATGATTGAAAGTTCTTGATGTTAATATTTGCTAATCTGCATTGATAATCACACATGGAGCATAAATTACTTTTAAATTATAAATACATGCATAGATCTATGTGGATTATGTATCAATACTTTAAAACATTTTGTGAGTTCTTACGCTACATTCAAATAATGAATGTATCATAAATAAATGTGCATTGAATTTTGATTTATATTTATTAACATTCTATAATATTGTAATATATAACATCCATTATTTTATACTATGAGCATTAATTTGTAATGTGTTGTATTTTAAATTCTTCATTATAATAATAAGCATTACATCATAAAATAAAATCAATCATTGACATAACATGTGACTACATTGCTTCAATAAAAAAATTTATAGTTATTCATAGTCCTACAAGACTATTTAATAATAAACTCAATACTAGTGTTTTACATCAAATATGATTACATTAAATGAAGTTATAAGTATAATTTAGTGTTGGACAATAATTTTTGTTTTTTTCACTATTTAAGTATGAACCCATTTATTATTATTTCTAATGTAAACAGTTCTTGGTTATAACTTATGAGCTGAAAAGAGAACCATATATTGAAAACAAATAACATTTGAATCTCATATTCAATGTTAGAATGATATTTGAACCAATTTTGAATTTCTTTAGATACTGCAATTTTCTCTTTCAAATTCTTATATACATAAATATAATTATTTAAACTGACTAAAATTTTACGAGACTAAAATAAATATAATAATAGATATACTTAATGATAAATAAAAATTAATAAAAAATATTCCTCCATTAAGAAACCTTAATCATACATAATTCAAATATGGTACTGCCAAGGTTCAAATAACCTTTAAAATTAATATTATAGCCTTATTGAAGCTAATTTTGCATATAATGTTTGAATCTTAGATTCCAAAATAGATGTTGGAAACTTATTCAAATATTCTTTCAACAATGAAATTGAGGTTCAAATTCTTTTCATTTTTAACGTAGGGTTTTTCTTTTATTTCTTTCGTTGTAAAACTTGTTTTTGTTGGTGTTGGAAAAATTTATAATTGTATTTGGATTTCATTAAAAAAAAGAACTAACATTGATATTTATTTTAGGGAGCTTACGATGAAGTTTTAATGCTTAAGAATGAGAGATATACTGGATGATGATTGTGCATAGATGTTTAAGGAATTATATCTTTTGAATATTCAAGACTATATCATATATTATTATGATAAATGTTCACATGATTATATGTTATATTATTATTATATGCATTTAATCAAAAATTTTGAATGTCTTCGTTTAAATAAATATATAATAGAGATATTTACTAAACTCATACTTAGGGTCCATTTGAGGCGACCTGTGTGTTAGAAATACATTGACACGAATCTCAAGAAAAATTAACAAACTAAAAGACGAAAGTATAGTCAATG
Source organism: Phalaenopsis equestris (assembly GCF_001263595.1). Classification (NCBI taxonomy): domain Eukaryota; kingdom Viridiplantae; phylum Streptophyta; class Magnoliopsida; order Asparagales; family Orchidaceae; genus Phalaenopsis; species Phalaenopsis equestris. Next base: position 206,035 of record NW_018165509.1, read on the forward strand.
ATGATCAATAAAAAAGGATTAAGGACCACTATGTTAGTACAAGACCAAAGGATCCCCTTGACCAATAATGGATCCCTTAAAGTTGGAGTCAAGTCAACCGAGCGAAGGTCTTCCGGGTCAAAGATCGAACATATCTAATTGAGAGAAGGAACCAAGCTAACTCTCTTCCAAATATCATCAGACGTTTTGCATGGGCCTTCAAGTTTCTTTAGATGGCCCAGAGGCCTCATCATAGAATATTCATCAAACTCTCCAAATGGTTCTCTAAATAATAAGGGTAGACTACCTGTCAAATTACAGTGATTAACCCTTTGCTTGACAGCCCAATTCTATTCTGATAACATGAGTCATCCATCCAAGGTTCAACAGTCGACAGTTAGTTCTAAACAAAAGCCAAGCCAACTAAATGAAGTCTAGGGACTGAGCGAATTCTGAAAGACCGAATAACCATCAGAACAAACCCATCACCCCAAGATGACGTAACTGGCTTAATGTGCATGGCTGACTCAAGGATTACATGTCCCTGTCAACTGAACGATATGGTTGTTGAAGCATAGGCGCCGTTATTTTCTATATTACTAAAACAACATGTAACATTACCAAAAAATAAGAGGAATTAATATAATTTTCCACTTTATACCACCTTGTCTATAAATAGGGAGCCCATTTTTGCAGTAAAGTGTTAATCAATGACCATTAAAAGAATCAGGTTCTTACTGTGCACTCTCCTTCTCTCCCTCTTTCTCTTTGTCTCTCTCCTAATTCACTCTTTATTCCTTGACTATGATTTATAAGATAGATTCAAATTCAACATTCTGAAAGGTACGGTGAGCTTGAATCATGTCATCAATAAGAAAAGAAGCACAAGGAGAAGAACCCCATCAAGGAGACACAGCAAACATGGAGTGCACTAAGGAATTTATGCAACAACAAATTCAAAGGATAAAAAATCAAATGTTGGGCTCGATGTTAGAGGCCAGTAGAGAAGTGGTAACTAGAAGAAGAGAGCTAAAACCTTAAGAAGAATCTGCACCTAATGGTTGAAGAGCATTATTGGCCAAGAAAAGAGCGGAAGATCCCTAGCACCAAGACTGTGTTGGGTATGCATTGACAGATAAACATTGGTTTGGGCCCACGATAGTCGGTCAATAGCCAGAGAATACGTTCTCCCATTAGATCTCTACCACTAAACTCCTCGCTCGACTCCTGCAAAGGTCAGTTTGATCTTATCGACCGCATCACATCCTTCAACTTAAATGTTTGCCTGGTGAGAATCACCGACACTAAAGTGTCAACTCTTCTTCAATATGCAGAGAGAGTTGACCCTCAGGAGGTTTAATGCATTGCCCACTAGGTTAATCACCTCTTTTGCTGGCTTCAAGAGGATGTTTGTGACACAATTTTCCAACACTCATAAGTCACAGATAAGCTTGCCAGCCCTGTGACATGTTAGACAAGGGTAGCACGAGAGTCTGCACACTTACGTAACTCTATTCCACAAGAAAATGTTGGAGGTGTAGGTTTTGTAGCCTGTAGTAGAACATGTAACTTTATTCTAAGGGCTGAGGGGAGAGTGATTTCAATACACTCTACGCCTATAACAACCAAAGACCTTGGCTTAACTATTGAAGATAGCCAACAACCATATTGCGGTCGAGGAATATGCCAATGAACTCACCTACCACAAAGAAAAATCATCCGACCGCCGATCTCAGAAGAGATTCTCGCAAAATAATTGGTAGTGATCAAAGGATGGCCAACATCCTCCCATTTGTCCATGTCTTGAAGGCAGACGGACACCCTAAGAACAAGGGGCTGACAAGAGTCATCCGCATGGTGTTCAATAGAGGTTTGCTGACTAGAGGTAGTCTCTCTATCATGAGCGGCTAATAAATGACCATGAAGCACCAAGGGCTATGCCTCTAAGCTTATCGATGACTGAGTTAGTATATATCCTCTAAAATAATGAATGCTTTAAGAAGACATACTCGATGAGGGCCAAATCTTTTCTTCAATACCCCAAGAAGTATTGTGCTTCCATGAAGACCACGACCACGACATGGAAAAGTGCATGCACCTCTGAAGCCTGGTTGAGGAATTAATTAGAGCTAAGAAGCTCAAGAAATATGTGATGCATAGAATGGTGCATAGTGTGGCAGTTTAATGGCCTTGAAAGGCTCCAATAAAAAAATTAATGGATGAACCAATGAGGGAAAACATCATCCACATCACTTAGTTTGTGCCAACAATTTTTATATGAGTTGAAGCTAGATGAGCAAATCAAAAGAGGCTCCGATCAGAAGGCTTTGCATGTTTTCCTTCGCTCTGAATGTAGCTCCTTCCACCAATAACATTCATCAATGAGAGCCTATCCCCAAAGGGAAATAATTACAATGACATCATTGTTTATAGGTGGGCAACGTTCTTGTTGACACGGGCAACTCAAAACATTTTGTTCAAGTTTGTGTTTGACAAGTTGAACCTCAAGACCAACTGACTATTAACACCGACCTAAGACCAACTAACTAATAATGCCGACTAACCCACTCCACATATTATCTTGCCAAATGAAGTAGTCGGCCACCAGCCAGAGAATACGTTCTCCCATTAGATCTCTGCCGCTAAACTCCTCGCTAGACTCCTGCAAAGGTCAGTTTGATCTTATCGACTGCATCACGTCCTTCAAGTTAAATGTTTGCCTGGTGAGAATCACCGACTCTAAAGTGTCAGCTCTTCTTCAATATGCAGAGAGAGTTGACCCTTAGGAGGTTTAATGCATTGCCCACTAGGTTAATCACCTCTTTTGTTGGCTTCAAGAGGATGTTTGTGACACAGTTTTCCAACACTCATAAGTCACAGATAAGCTCACAAGCCCTGTGACATGTTAGAAAAGGGTAGCACGAGAGTCTGCACACTTACGTAACTCTATTCCACAAGAAAATGTTGGAGGTGTAGGTTTTGTAGCCTGTAGTAGAACATGTAACTTTATTCTAAGGGCTGAGGGGAGAGTGATTTCAATACACTCTACGCCTATAACAACCAAAGACCTTGGCTTAACTATTGAAGATAGCCAACAACCATATTGCGGTCGAGGAATATGCCAATGAACTCACCTACCACAAAGAAAAATCATCCGACCGCCGATCTCAGAAGAGATTCTCGCAAAATAATTGGTAGTGATCAAAGGATGGCCAACATCCTCCCATTTGTCCATGTCTTGAAGGCAGACGGACACCCTAAGAACAAGGGGCTGACAAGAGTCATCCGCATGGTGTTCAATAGAGGTTTGCTGACTAGAGGTAGTCTCTCTATCATGAGCGGCTAATAAATGACCATGAAGCACCAAGGGCTATGCCTCTAAGCTTATCGATGACTGAGTTAGTATATATCCTCTAAAATAATGAATACTTCAAGAAGACATACTCGATGAGGGCCAAAGCTTTCCTTCAACACCCCAAGAAGTATTGTGCTTCCATGAAGAACACGACCACAACATGGAAAAGTGCATGCACCTCTGAATCCTGGTTGAGGAATTAATTAGAGCTAAGAAGCTCAAGAAATTTGTGATGCATAGAGTGGCAGTTTAATGGCCTTGAAAGGCTCCAATAAAAAAAATTAATGGATGAAACAATGAGGGAAAACATCATCCACATCACTTAGTTTGTGCCAACAATTTTTAGTGAGTTGAAGCTAGATGAGCAAATCAAAAGAGGCTCCGATCAGAAGGCTTTGCATGTTTTCCTTCGCTCTGAATGTAGCTCCTTCCACCAATAACATTCATCAATGAGAGCCTATCCCCAAAGGGAAATAATTACAATGACATCATTGTTTATAGGTGGGCAACGTTCTTGTTGACACGAGCAACTCAGAAACATTTTGTTTAAGTTTGTGTTTGACAAGTTGAACCCCAAGACCAACTGACTAGTAACACCAACCTAAGACCAACTAACTAGTAATGTCGACGGACCCACTCCACATATTTTCTTGCCAAATGAAGGAGGTGCTAAGGGAGAAAGTGATAAGCAATTCTATTACATGGAAGATTATCTGGTAGTGGACTCCAATCCAATCTGCAATACGATCTTTGGTCACCCTCTATTGAATGATTACAAGGTCGTGGTCTCTACAAACCACATTGTCATTAAGTTCGTTGATGACGGAGAAGTCATCATAGTTCAGAGGAATTTAGAGAAATCCAAGACCTATTATCTCTGAATGCTCAGTGACATCAAGCAGGAGCTGCTCGACCTCCAGAATAGGTGTAGATGGGGCCTTGAGACTAGTTAAACCATGCTTGAATTACTTGAAGCCAGTGGGTGAATGGTAACTCCTTACTAATAAGGAAAAACTTCGATGTAGTAATTAATGAAGAGTTGATCCATACCCTCAAAGAGCACTATGATGTTTTTTCTCAGTAAACATCAGAGATGTTGGGGATTCCGTTCGGCTGTGCTTGCCATTAGTTAGTGAACCCGGTCGCCTGACCGATGGGATAGAAGATTCAGTTTTTAAAGATAATGCTGACAGGGTCAATTCAAGAAGAAGTTTAGAAGCTAAAAGCAACAAGCTATATCCGGGAGGTCTAATACCTAATGTACATCTTAAACATTGTAATGGCTTCGAACGAATGAAAGATTGAAGAAGTGTGTGGACTTCAACAACCTGAACTCTTCCTTCCTAAAGGATAATTACCCACTATTGAGGATCGACATGTTGGTGGACTCAATAGTCAATCACACCGCTATGAGCTTCTTAGAGGTATTCTAGGGCTACCACCATATGAAGATGCATTCGACTTACAAAGGAAAAAAATGAATTTTATTACTATCAATGGTGTGTATTATTACAATGTAAGATCCTTTAGCCTTAAAAATACTGGGGCCACATACCAACATCTCATGGAAGTAATATTTTTAATCAAAGAGTAAAAATATAGAAGTGTATGTTGATGATACACTGGTTAAGCACCTTAATAGATAAATTTTTGGGCTACCTCCTAATCCCGAAGGCATAAAGGTTAATCCTGATAAAATGCAGGCATTATTGAACATGCCTTCTCTTCAAAACACTAAGGACATGTATAAACTAATTAGTTGAATGATAGGACTCGACAGTTTCATTTCAAAATTAGAGGACAAGTGCGTCACATTTTTAAAATCCCTTTGGAAAGCCAAAATTTTTTAATAGGCAATTGTCTGTGAGCAGACGATCATAAGTTTGAAGAATTCCTTAGCATCACCACCATTCCTACAAAGTTTGAAGCTTAATGAAGAACTCTCGCTGTATTTAAAGGTGAGAGCTGAGGTTGTCAGCTCTGTGCTAGATTTAGAATTGCTAGGATAGTAATTTCATGTTTACTACACTAGTAAATCAACTATTCAATCATGGAAAAACTAACCTTTACTTTAATTATTTTAATATGTAGGCTCTGACCATATTTATAAATGCACCCGATCTGGATCATCACCGACCACCCCTTAAATCCATGCTCACTCAATTAAAACACTCTAGTTTGCTCCTTAAATGGGTGGTGGAGCTCAGTGAATTTGATATCACCTAGATCACTAGTACGATGGTTAAAGCTTAAATTGTGGAAGACTTTTTGGCTCATTATTCCAAACAAGGTGAGCCAAATGAAGGAACAACTACCGACAAACAAACTTGGATCATATACAACGATGACACTTCAAACCAGTATGGAGCAGGCCTTAGACTCGCTTTGAGCTGTCTGACAAGAAATCAAATTGATCATTCAGTTTAGGTGGAGTTCGATGTGACAAAAAACTGAGTGCGAGGCTCTGATAGTAAGCGTACGACTAACTTACAAAATGAGATCTATACATCTACTGTTGTAGTTTTACTTGCAGTTGGTGGTAAACCAATTAAATGAAGAGTTCACAGACATAAATGAAATGATGGCCAAATATCTCAACAAAGTAAAAAAACAAAGATTTGGAGGTTTGCCTGTTTCAAAGCCATAAAATGTTGATGAATCTACTTAGGGGAAGGAACTCTACAGAATTTAGTATGACTGACCATCAAAGTACACAAGGTGATGGAAATGCAAAGTGAAGGGACATAAAATTGGAAGGGGAAATTGCTAAAGAAATTTCTGACCTATGGAGGTTCAAGTTTAAAGCTATGTAGTACCTAATGATCTAAGAAAAACTATTCTAGAAGTTAGTCCTCTTTGTGTTTGAGGTGTGTAGGGGAAAGTGAAATAGAGAATATCATCCATTCCTCTGAGAGATGCATTTCGGGGATTGTGGGAGCTACTCTGAACAAAGAATACTATTGCATAGAGTCCAATGACAGGAGTACTTTTGGCCAACATTGTTGAAGGATGCAAAAGACTTCTCTAAGTGGTGCGATAAATGTTGAAAGTATGCCCTACTACAATATTAACCGACCCACAAGCTTCAGTTGATCATGAAACTTTAACTTTCGCCATTTGGGGACTCGATATTCTCAGGAAATTTTCTCTGTTTAATGGCCATCACAAGTTTCTATTTATCATGGTCGATTATTTCTCGAAGTGGATAGAGAAAAAACCACTTTCTTGGATAACTGCAGAAATCGTCAAGAACTTCATGTGGACATATTTCATCTTTCTATATGACCTACCATTCATCATCATCACTGATAATGGGACATAGTTCACAAACAAAGGGGTAATGTATTTTTTGTCAAAGTTAGAGGATAAGCCTAAAGTTTGCCTTGATACATCACCCCACGAATGAATAACTAGGTATTGGCTGCTAACAAGATAATTCTGATCCTGCTATAAAAGAAGTTTGAGGAGCTAAGGGGAACTAAGTTGATGTTCTTTCTTCATTCCTCTGAGTGATTCAAATGACCCCTTCAACAAAAACTGGGCAAACTCCTTAAATGTTTTTTCAAGGAATGGAAGCAATGCTGGCGGTTGAGTACAATCATCATAGCAAAAGGGTTCACAACGTCAGCGTTCGATGAAGAGAACTTGGCCTACTTGCAAGAGGCGGACGACAACAAGGAAATGTTCGTACTTGATCTGGCTGAAGAAAATCGAACCAATTCAGCTCTTCGACAATAAGAGGTTCAGAGCAGTACCACCTGCTACTAAAACAAAATGTTTGGGAAATGAATTTTACCTCAGGAGAATTTGTTCTATGAAAAGCTGATCCAATAGCTCGTGAGAAGATGATCAGCAATACATGTTGATCAAAGAGTCGCCCTTTGAGCTTATAAAATGAAGACCTATATCCGATAATGGAGTTGCCCGAATGTGGAATAGAGAAAATCTTAAGTAATTCTTTCCTTAAACACTCCTTGTATCACCACAAAAAAAGGCATCTTCATTCCAATAAATTTGCAAAATTTTCCTTTTAAGAAATGTTTAAAACGTGAATTGGCTAATTAAATATGTCATCCAAAATTTGAACAACACTCGGGGAACTTACAAAGTTCGTACTACCATATGTTTGGCCAATGTTCCCATGACCAAATGTTTAATTAATACTTGGGGAGTTCAAACCTAAGCAATAGAGTCGACAACAATGCTCAAACGTCCAATTGGCGAAAGAAAGCCTGCAATACTCACACATCATAAGCCTGTTTCCAAACTCGATTGGGTATAACTCTGGAGGTAGTTTTTTTCCCAGTGGCCACATGCTCCGTGAAGTGTAACAAATAACCACAGAGTTGAGTCATGACGGTTACCCCTACGAAAGCAGCGACAATATTGACTTAGTATGCTTAGCACTGGGAGAATCCTGTCAAGGGTGGAGATCCGACCGAGACTCGACAAATGTAAGATGCGGGCCAGAGATCTACATAAAATAACCGACAACAACACAAGCCAATAGATCAGTGCAAAACTTACAAAATGACCAACAACAATGCAAGACATGTAATCTTCATTTGAAAATAAAATGGACTCTTCCTTATTCAAACAACAAACACCTATCTCTAAACTTGGGCTAGGTGAAGCTGTGGATGTGGTTTCCTGCTCAGTAGCAACAAACTCCACGAAGGGTACCGACAAAATCACCTCAGGGAAATACCACATCGATTTGTTCGTTCAAGTCAGAAACCCAATTAGACAAATGAAACATGTTGAATAAGATTTATGGTCCGTTTGGGACAAGTACCGACAAAATCACCTCAGGGAAATACCACATCGATTTGTTCGTTCAAGTCAGAAACCCAATTAGACAAATGAAACAGGTTGAATAAGATTTAAAATAGGTAGAAAATAAGTCAAAATTAGGATAAGCTGTTTATCCTGAAACGCACAAGCTGCCCCAAACACACCCTTAAACTAGGTAGAAAATAAGTCAAAATCTATATATATATATATATATATATATATAGATTTTATAGGAATTTTCTAATTTGAACATTTTCTTAAAATAATAATTTCTTCAACGAATCAATCCACTGATTACGAATGAATCCCACGAGCGAAAAAGCATCGAAGGGGCAAACGGCCGATCGGGAAAACGCCGTAGAGGTTTCGGCCGCAGAATCTCTTTACATGGCATCGAGCGATCCAGGCTCCATCTTCTACTAACTCTAGGGATTTCGCCATTACAGCTACACTTTAATTCGGAGATGAGTGACGAGAGATTCATCTCCTCTGCTTCTGCCGCCCGAGAAAACCCTAGGTCCTTAGGGTTTGCGCAGGATCGCCTAGGCCGGCCGCCGGCGGATTCGGCGCCGCGAGCAACGCCTTCGATCTTGGACCGCTTCCGTGTGATGCTTCGCGACCGGGAAGAGGATTTAAGGGGCTGTGGGGACGAGACCCCGCCTCCACCAGGCGAGAACGAGATCGTGCGGATGTATGGGGAACTTCTTACGGAACTCACTTTCAACTCGAAACCTATCATCACGGAGTTAACCATCATCGCCGGAGAACAGCTGGAACACGCTAGGGGGATCGCGGAGGCTGTATGCGCCCGGATTGACGAGGTGGGGGCTGGTATACTCTGCGGATCGTTGAACGGGCATTTTAGGGCTTCTGAAAGTCTGTTTTGGCGATCTGGATATATAAGGATTTTCAATTTCTTTGTTTGGAATTTTTATGGAGTATTGGTTTGTGATTGAAAGCTGATAAATTAATAAACTCCGTCCTTTTTTTTTATTTTTCAACTTTTTGATCTGATGTGGTATCAGCAGTTATCGGTGATGTTAAGTTGCAGTGATGTTGCTGTAACTGAAATGCGTTTCTCTATCATATCTCACACGCTCCAACTGATTCAATGCGAAAACAGCGCCTGAAAAAAAAAAAAAAGAAGCTTGGAATTTACTCGTTTTACATATATATTTATTAATTGGCTATTGGTCGTTGAGAAACTCTTTCTCCACGAAATGTGGTTTATTTCAAATTTAGCCACTTCTGTGAATAGTTTATATGTTTTAGCCAATCTGCAGTTTCGCTTCTGTGCGTGCGGTAAGACGTTATCATTAGGGGAGACCGCTAGAAGTTGTGGCAAAAAGTCGCTCTCTGACTGATAACTTACACTGATCCTGGATTTTTTGTTTCTCCGCTCTTAGGCTGTGTTTGGTAGCAAACTTCTTATAGGATTTAACCCTGGATTTCATCTAAATCCATCCAAGCACCAAAAAATGGAAATTCAAAGGTAAATCAAAATCTCTCACGTTCTGTCTGTTTCTCCCCTCTTTGTCTCTTCTGCGCCTTCAAACAAGATTTATCAAATCCGAGTAGGAGGCGGAGTACACAGATTTACGTCGCAGTTCTCGACCGCACCATCTTCGTGGCGAACTAACCGGAATCCGCGGATTTGATAAATCATATTAACGTAAATCTTCTGCTGCAACCAAACACTGCCTTAGGGTCCATTCGACTGCATATTAATGGAAAACAAGTTCCAGGAGATAGATTTTATTTTCATTTATTTTGTATATGAAAATAAAATCATTAAATTACATGCAGTTCTGTAGGGATTTGCGGAGTTTAGCAAGAACTCCTGTTGTTAACAATTCAACAAAAATGATGGAATTTTAAATGTTTCACTTTTTTCCAAAACATATTTTCTCAGTTCAAGCAACCAAATGGTCCTTTATATAACATTAATTATGATATTATCCTTTTCTGTTCGTTTTTGATGGAGTCCATCAGAATGTTAATTCTATTCATCATAACTGTTGCAGTGCATTGCTTTGCACAGGTCCCACAAGATCAAAAATTACCCGTGTTGTATCTTCTGGATAGTATAGTGAAGAACATTGGTGAAGATTATGTGAGGACTTTTGCTGCTAGGCTTCCTAAGGTGTGTGCTTGTTATCTGCTGATGCTGATGCTTGGCTTTTATCAGTTTTTTCATTCCTTTACTGCTTAATTATATGCTAAAAAGCCTCACCAGATTTCACTTCTTAATTGTAATTTAAAAAGTCTCATTTAGATATGTATGTGTGACTGCATTGTTTTTTAACACAGAAAGCAGCTGCATATATAATTAAACATGGGGCAGCCCAGGGCTGTGTTTGTCATACCCCTAGTTCCAGGCTATGTAAATCAGCAAGTGCTTGATATTAAGCATCTTAGTAGCTGTACTTTTAAGTAGCCTGTTACCATGCCTCGACTCAATCTCCCTCATCATTTCCAAATAAGGGCTTAAGTTGTTGCCTCTCTCCAAGTTTCTAATATTTCCATACCTTTTATACTTAAATTCTTCAATTCTTTCCAACTTTCTTATATTTCCATAACTGTTATACTTGAATTCTGCAATTCTGTCATGGTTATACACATACTCTTAAAAAAGTGCCAGAGTAATTTGTTAAATTGTTTTGTTTTATTGTTCTTTTCTTAATTGTTTTTTGCAAAACTCTTTTGCTCTTCAGTTTAGTTGTCATATCCTTTAGTGAAACTTCTATATGTCAATGAGACTTATATATATATATATATATATATATATATATATAATGTTATATATATATATTATGCATTAACCCCCACCCCACCGCACACCACTGGTTCTATTTCTTTCTCACGATTCAGAGTGTTGTGGAGCTGATTCTTTTCTGAAATATTTTGAGCCACAAGCTCAGACCACATGCTGCAAGATTGAACACCCGGGAAAATAGTTTCAATGCAGGCTAGCTGACAGAATTTGTTTATGTTTGGTTGTTGCTATGTTCATATTATAAAGAAATTATTTATGTTTGTTTGTTGCTATATGGTAAAGCACTTTCAGTGCTGGTCACCTGTTAAAATTTGATTATGTGTGAATATTGCTGTTCATTTTCATGTTAATTAGAAAACGGGCCTGTGTTTTTTTATTGATTGGGCTGTTTTCTTAAAAGGAGTCATTTTTTCTTTAGTTTCATCGTTTTCTTGTAGTGTGTTTTGGGTTGTTGTATGTCATTCTAGTTCAAGCACGATGTAAAATGCAGTTCATCAAGTGAAAGACTATCTCTTTTCGTGTTAAATTCTTAGTTTACATGGCAGTGAGAAAATAGGTTAAAAAATGGCTCTCAAATGTACTCGACATACTTCTTAAGCTGTTAGAAGTTTTGGTTGGACTTTCCATTTATCCTATTTTTACCCATCTGCTAGGTGCCTAGGACCTGGTGGATTCATTGGCTAACATTTAAGATTGCAGTTGAGAATTTATATCAGGGCGATATTGTAAAAGGGCTGTAGAGAGGAGGAAGCTAGTTTGGGAAAGGTGATGGAGTTAAGACTTAAGATGGTAAGAGTGATGGAAAGAGTTCACGTAGACCTAGCTGATTGACGTCATAAGAAATCTTTCTTGTATGCCTGACTTTAATGGATGTCTTGCGAAAGCACTTCCATGCCATTCAGGCCCCATGTGGTGGCACAACTAGGATGTTTTAACTAACATTTGAGAGCCACACATATTTTTCTTTTACTACCTCATTGTTTCATCAATCAATCAATGTATGAATATGGTCTCAATTTCTTTTGCGTTGTGTCTATATGTTTTGATTTATGGCAAGGGATCTCAAATAGATACCTAGAGGAGCTTCACTCTTTCTTTTTGATAAGTTTGATCTAGAATCAATAGATTTGATTTGAATTTTGCATTCATTTGAGAGCAACATAGAGAAATCCTTGTGTTTTTGCACATATTGAGTGGGTTAGAGTCAAATAATTTATTTACTTTGCTATCGGTGAAGGAGGGCCAAATCTTGTAATAAGGTAGGTTTCTTAGTTTACTTGTTTGGGAAGGAAAACTGAACTAGCATGCTTCGACATATAATGAAGTTAGATGAACTACTTCTAGTTGGTTTTCCGGTTCTATTGGAACAAATTTGCGTGCCTAACTTGGACAACTGCTGAGACGTCTATAATCTTTGTATGGAAGAAAGGAGAAATTCATTAAAAGTGAAATTAATTGGTATTGTTGAAGTGATAATATTTTTTTAGTTACTGATACAGCTAATATGTTATAACTGAGTTATTTTATTGTATTTTTATTCGGTGATACTTTTGTAATATTGCCATTATTGCACATCGATTAATTCATATTAAATTTCTTGTTATGATGTATCTGATCAAAAGTTCTATTTCCGTATCTGATATTGTGTTCTTGTTTCAACCGCCAGTGTGTTATTCCTGAGATTATCCGCAATTCTACCTCAGTGATATTTCCCAATTGATTAATTCTCTATTACCTCTCCCTAGCTAGTCTTACATTCAGTTTGTATTCCTTTCTACTATGACATGGGTTGAGGTGTTTCCATTAATCACAAGGATGGTTGCTTTTCAATGACCTCCAAAATCTCTGGATGATTATTTCATTCTTAGAAGTTATTTACTGATTACATAATGTGCACAAATCAATTCATCTCCACCACCACCATTCAAAGAAGAATTTATTTTGGACCGGGCGAACTGATGTAGGGCAAAAGTGGATTCATCCGATTTTCTCCTTATCTTGTTTTTAAGTATATGCTTATTTCATTTTAACTAATTTTAAATATTTCATATGGAATAAGAACATATTTTTTTCCTTCTGCCTTAGCTGTATCAACTTTTATGTGGGTATTTTCAGGCTTGAATGTATATAAAGGACTATTCTTGAATTAGGGATCTTCATATGTGGTTTTTGCTTGAGTGTTGTGGAAACCCTAGTATTTTAATAATCCCATACTTGGAGCATCAACCATCAAAACCCAATGATATCGAACTTCACTTCAACTCATCATATGGGCTGGGTCACTCCCTTGGATAAAAGCAAATGAAAGGATAGATAGTAGGCATCTCCCGGGAAGCCCATGGTGTAATAATGCTATGATTGAACTTTGTTGAAGATAATGTGAACTTTTGAAACTCCAAGATTTGCCATTGTTTCTCCTACTCATTTGAATATCTTTGTTATGAAGATAAAACTGGAGCCATCATGCTCGTATTTAATATTCTGACAAGCATGCATTGCAATAATTCTGTGGGTCGCTGTCAAAATCAACAAGGGCAGCATTGAGCAATTTTTTGAATACAAAGGTGTTGAAACCAAATGACACCCAAAATAAGCGTCCTATCTAAACACCTTTTATTTCCAAGCCCAACCTATGCTCAACTAATGCGCTTTAGACCTGCTTAACCTGTACCATAGCTTTAGCAATGTAGATCCTTAAAATTGTTTTGAAGCTTGGATTCTGGAAGGAGGATTGAGGTAATTCTAGTTGCCAGATGTTCTTCTTAATTCTGAGCTTACATTCCTATTATGATCTTCATGCCCATTCTTCTTTTTCCATCATTAGTGTGATTAGTGATGTTTTCCTTGTGGCCCTTAATTGTCTCTTATATTATCGCAATTTTCACAAAGACTTGTGTGCCAGTGTTGATGTATGTGTAGAAATTACTTGGCAAGGAAAATTGCTTGATTTATTATTCACATATAGGGTACATATATATCGGGAAACTAATCCCACTTAATTTACAAACTTACCAAATATATCTAATCTATATTTGGAAGATAAATATTTTGAATTAAAAATAGCAAAGAACATAAATAGGAAGACAATAAAGCTAATTAAGAAGTTCGCACTCCCAATCTAATCTTGGGAGATTGAAGGGTGGTTGGTTGGCCCTTCAAGACTTCTTCCAGGCTTTTTAACACTCCCCCTCAAGGTGAATGTAGATGTCATAGAGACCAAGTTTGGTATTGAACTCTGATATGATACTTAAAAGAAGAGTTTTGGTGAAGACATCAACAACTTGTTGGTATGTAAGAATTTAGTTTAGCTGTATAATTCCACCTTTAACATTTTCAAAATTGACTTGTCTATCAACTTTAATGTGCTTCCTCTTCTTATGATGCACATAATTCTTGGTAATACTTATAGTAGTTTGATTGTCATAAAATATCTGTATAGGCTTCTTAGAGGTTCACCACAACTCCCTTAACAATTTATGAATCCAGATCCCTTCACAGATTCTTAAGGCGAGTGCCATATGCTCAGATTCTACACAATTTCTAGAAATAACTTGCTTCTTATTTTTCCATGTAACAAGATTTTCTCATACATAAGAGTAGTAATCTGTAGTGAACCTTTAATCAGTGAGTTTCCCAGCTCAACTAGTACCGGGTTGACTTCTATTTCTCTTTTTCTAGTTTTCTAAAAAATTAATCAATAATCAAATGTCTTCTTGAGGAACTTCAAAATCTTGTACACCATCTTGAAATGCTCTTCATTATTCATGTGTTTGCTCATAATATTGATAAAATAAGCAAACTGGCCTAGTATCTGTCAAGTAGATGAGTTTTCCTATCAATATTTGATATATTTCCTCTCTCTACATATATAATTTCTTCTACCTTGTTAGACTTCTTGTTGGGATCTATTGGAGTATTAGTAGGTTTGCATCTAATCATCTCTATCTTCTTTAAAAGATCTAGGATGTATTTCCTCTGTGATATAATGATGCTTTTCTTGGACCTTACTATCTCTATACCAAGAAAACATCTTATGGTTCTGAGGTCTTTGATTTGAAATTCAATGGCACACACTTCTTTGATCGTGAAATTTTTCTTTTCGTTATTACTAATCAGAATCATATCATCCACATATACCATCAGGGCATCAATCTTATTTTTCTGAGTGTTTTTTGTGAATAGAGTATGGTCAACTTGACATTGAGAATATTCATTAGATCTCATAGTTTCAACAAACCTTTCAAACCATGTCCTTGGTTATTGCTTAAGCTCTTAGAGAAATTTTCTAAATTTGCAAACTAGATGTTTGTTGGAATTATTCTCAAGTCTTCGTGTGTATCTCCATGTATACTTTTTCTTCTAGATCTCCATTCAGAAATATGTTTTTTTTATGTCAAATTGGTGTAATTCCATTCATTGTTAACTACACTTGAATGGAGACTCTGATAGTGTTCAATTTGACATTTGGTTCAAAAGTTTCATGATAGTCGATCCCATTGGCTTGAGCGAAATCTTTTGCAACAAGTCTTACTTTGAATCTCTCAATACTCCCATCAACTTTGTATTTGATGTTGAATACCCATTTACATCCAATTGTTTTCTTATCCCGAGAGAGTTTAGTAAGAATCCATGTATTATTATGTTTTAGTACTCGAATCTCCTTTTCAACTGTTTTTCTCTATTCATGATTTTTAATGACTTCATGAATGAACTTGGGTATCTGCGTGCTATCAAGATTAGATGTAAATGCTCTATAGGTTGATGATAGCTTCCCATAAGTTACATTCTCCTGAATTGGGTATCTAGTACAGCTTTCCTTGCCATCAATACCAGATTAGGAAGAGAATAAATCTTGATTACTCTCCTGAAATTTCAAATAAATGTGGTTATAGGTTTTGGTTGGAGCAGTTTTAAGCTTGCAAGTTGCCCTCCACATGCTCAACATTTTCATTATTCTTAAGTACGCACGAAGTACTTTATTATGGACTTCATGTTGGGTTGTTTGGACATCCTCAACAAGGATCAGTGAGATAGGTGGAAGGGATTGAAGATGAGTAGGTTGTGAGGCCATGTAGGTGTCATCGAGTGCATTCTAAAATTGATGTTCATTTACACTACTCTCCCCCTGAATATCAAATTTGGGGTAGTGGAATTAATTTTAAAAAAACGTGACATTCATGAAGTTCTAGTATTTTCTAGTACAGGAGAATAACAATTATACCCTTTTTTATTTGAATTATATTCAATAAAAATACACTTGCTAGATTTAGGGTCAAGTTTGGTGCGGTTTGGGGAATGGATATGAAGAAATGATACATGCCCAAAGATTTTAAGTGGTATAACAGAAAAAAAACTCATATATGGGGATATGTAATCATCAAAACATGTAGTGGTCTTTTGAAGTTAAGTACTCGACTATACATTCAATTGATAAGGTATCCTATTGAGTGTCATATTTCATTTAACTTTAATAGATTAGATCATTTTTTATACAATGTGCTCATTTTTTAGGTCTACCTCTGTCTTTCTTAACATAAGTCAAACCTAAAATATCTACTCTACTAACCGGATCATCAGATGGTCGACGATTAATGTGACCAAACCATCTAAGACGACTCCCTCTAACTTGTCTGCCACTGGAGCTACACTAACCCTATCACAAATATATTCATTTTGCACTGTCTCTAAGTATCAAACCACTCATCCTCATAATCATTCTCATCTAAGCAACACTTAAATTTGTTTTATACTTTTCTTTTAAAGTCCAACATTCTGCGCCATGGAGCATTGCAGGTCTAACCGTCATCTTATAAAATTTTTTTTTCAAGTCTAAATAGTATTTTTCTATCACACAATATACCCAATGCATTACTCCACTCCAACCAATTAACTTTAATTCTACTAATAACGTCCCCATCTATATCACCATCACTTTGAACAATGGACCCGAGATATCTAAACCGTTCACACATTTGAATGATTTGATCATCTCTGCCACTAGAGCTACTACTACTAAAATTACATTTCATGTATTTAGTTTTAGATCTACTAATCAAAAACCTTTAAACTCCCATGTAGACCTCCATAATTCAAGTTTTTCTTGCATCCTTTCTCTAATTTTATCCACAAGAAGGGTATAATCAGTGAAAAACATACAACATGGTACATCCTATTGTAAATGTCTGGTAAGAACGTTCATAACTAAAGCCAAAAGTTATGAGCTTAAAGTTGATCCTTGATGTAATCTAACTGAAATAGGAAAATACTTGGTCAATCCTCTTGTTTGAACACAACAATCCTACTGTGCATATCTATAATGCCTTGAATGTAAGTGATATCAACATCTTTCTTCTCTAGAACTTTTTGAAGGACTTTTCTTGGAACCTTATCATAAGCTTTTTCTAGATTAATAAAAATCATATGTAGATCTTCCATACTCTCTAAACCAAACCTATCAATAAATGTAAACCTTCCATGGTAGGTCTGCTCAACATAAATCCAAACTGATTGTGGGAAATCTTTGTATCACTTCTTAACCTATGTTTAATTACGCTCTCCCATCATTTTAAAGTGTGACACATCAACTTAATTTCTCTATAATTTACACAATCTTGTGCATCTCCTTTAGTCTTAAAAATGAGGACCAAATTACTCTTCCTCCACTCCTCAGGCTTATTTTTTTTTTTTAAATATTAACGAGTTTATTAAGCCAAGAACTCCCAAATCTTCTAAATATTATAGCACTTCAATCGGGATATCATCAGGTCTTAATGATTTTTCAGCTTGGTTTTTTTTAAAACTATCTCAACTTTTTTACTAATTTTTTAAAACTATCTCAACTTTTTTACTAATGCGACTGTAAAAATAAAACGTTTTGATATTATTAACTATATTAAGATCACTAAGGTTGATCATATTTTCGTAAACTTCATTGAAATGTTTATCAAAATAGCTCACCCACCTATGTTGAATATCTTTTTCTAAGAAAAATACTTTTATTTTCCTCTTTAATATACTTTACTTGAATTAAATTGTTACTTTTTTTTTCTCTTTGTTTTGCTAGTTTATTTATATATATATATATACACACACACACACACACACATACATACATACATACATATAATATTTTTCACAGTTTTTTAGTATCTAATCTATTATAAAGGTCAATAAAAGTGGAATTTTTAGCATCACAACTTATTTTTTTAGACTTCATATGGGTTGTTACTTTATCCCACATAGCTTCTTCATGATCCTCTTCAATCGTGAAATCTTGAAGTTTATTTATAAAAGTATATTTATTTATTTTTTAGATGCCCTCATCTAATTTTATGACAATATTTAATTGTATTATTTATATTTCAATTTCTCATCTTAAAACCAGGACTAAAAATTGATGTTGAGTATTTAAATTTTTACTTGGAATGACCTTACGATCTTTACATTCTTGATGATTTCTTTTTCTCATAAGAAAATAATTAATATGTTTTATTAGATCCATTTTTATAAGTAATAACATGCTCATAGCTTTTCTTAAGCAAAATGTTAGCAATAACAAAATCGTACGCTAAAGAAAAATTATATAGTTCTACCTTCTCTATTAATCACTTTAAAACCATAGTCATCATGGATATTTAAAAAATCTTCTACCACTCTACCTAGACGTCCATTTAAATCTCCTACAATAAATATTTTTTCTTCAAGAGGTATCATTTGTATTAATTCTTCTAGGTTATTCCAAAAATTTTCTTTTAAACCTATATCTAAAACTACCAGAGGAGCATAAACGCTTATAATATTAAAAATTATAGGATCAACGACAATCTTTAGAGCTATACTTATATCTCTAATTCTATTCATTTTTACAGTAATATCTTTCAAATTCTTATCTATAATTACACATACACAATTAGTAGTGTGACTCTTGCATGAATATCAAAGTTTAAAACTTAAACTATAATCTCCTTAACATTTTCTCTATTCCATCTAGTTTCTTGAATACATAATATTTTTATCTTCTTATGAACCATAATATCTACTAATTTCATTAATTTACCTTTGAGAGTACCAATATTCCAAGATTCTATCCTAATATTAGTTTCATGAACTAACTTCTCTGCACCCATTGGTCCGCAATGTGGGAACCCTTGCTTGTTTAATACTACAATCGGGCACGGTGTAGCGGTCCTTGCGTACTTTTAACTGTATTCTTGGCATATAACTCGTTGTTTATAGGAGATGCTTTGACATTTACATAAAGATTTAAAACATTCATGTCATGATTTTTCATCAAAAATTTTTATCTAGCTGTTGACTACCATGAGGGTGAGTATGAGAGTCCGACTGGGTAGTGTCCCATTGCTCTACAAGATGGAAACTGTGTTGAGGAACCAAAGCTTCAAGAGTAGTGGAAGCGTAGAAGTCTCTTTGAGCCTTCAAGTTCTGTTTTAGCGTGTGATAAGCTCCACAATTGATGGAACGTGCTTCTCCATCTCCGTGAGAGTATTAGTGGCTTCATTTCTTACAACAGAACAAAAGCTTATCAAAAACCTACTGTCATCAAACAAAACTGAAGGCTTTGCAAACCTTCCTATCATGAAAAAATAGCAGTGATAGATAGACCATGGTATGATTTGTTTGGTGGTTTGGGCTTGGATGTAGGAAGTTGCATAGAGGTAATTCAATTAGCCTGTTGTTGTTTAGAGCTTCCATTCTGATAGGATTGCCAATTCCATCCCAAGTTCGATTTTCCATTATTAAGCTTCATTAGGTTATTTCTTTTGATGTCAGCTAGACTAAAACCCTCGTCTTGCCAAAGTTAAGGCCAACAAGATTTGGCGAACTAGTACAATGCCTACATTACAGTGTTGTGTTTTGCTATTTATATGATTTTTTCTTTTCCACACACACACACATCGCATATGACCTTGAACCCAGGTCCTTTTGGTTGAAAGACAAAGCTCTCAATCACTAAGCATATGACCTTGAACCCAGGTCCTTTTGGTTGAAAGGCAAAGCTCTCAATCACTAAGCTAAGGTGGCTTGCATTCTTGTTATATATGATTGGTATTGATGACATGCAATACTTTTCTTCTCGAGAAGATAATAAATTGGCTTGTTCTGGGGGATCACAAGTGTTGTTTTGGAGATAGGGGAAATTGTGAAGAAAGAACGGTGGCAAGTTGCATTAGAATCATAGTTAAGTTCCAGTTATTTATTTATTTTTTTTTTGGCCCTTGTTTGTAAAGAGGATCTTTTTTAACATCAGCTTGTTATGGATGAGGAGGGATGGGGACACTCAGACAATTTACCTTTTCTTTTCCAGTGTCCCTATCCTCACCATTAATAATGCTCCACTTGTTACTATTTGTAAGCTGATAGATTTCTGTGGAAGTGGCTTGC
Source organism: Phalaenopsis equestris (assembly GCF_001263595.1). Classification (NCBI taxonomy): domain Eukaryota; kingdom Viridiplantae; phylum Streptophyta; class Magnoliopsida; order Asparagales; family Orchidaceae; genus Phalaenopsis; species Phalaenopsis equestris. Next base: position 226,341 of record NW_018165509.1, read on the forward strand.
ATTGCTGCTGTTCCACCCACCATTGATAATCCCTTACTGCTTACCTCTTGTAAGGTAATTGTTTTGTGCGGCATTGACTTTCATTGCTATTGTATGGTATAGAATTCTTTTCAATTTGTTTTAACCTCTTAGTGACCTTGTAACAGGATTTCATAGTGTTTAGCTAAACTTCATTTTCGTTAATGGTAAATCAAGCATTTTATATACATTAGGCAAGGTCATCTGAAATGCAGAGCAATGAATTGGTTTGGTCATGAGCCAATGAATAGGTTGCCTTCAACATTGAAGCCTGTCCTCATGTTTTATTATAAAGACAATACTATATATCCATTGGTGAATTGAATGTTTAGTCATATGTTCACAGAAGATATTATGTGGGTTGGGCCTAGGTCATGGCTCCTAAAAGTGGGGCTTTTATCGGGTGTATTTCAATTCATCCCTTGCTTGAAATTGAGTTGTTAGTTTTAGCTCTCCCTCAAATATGTTAACAGTTTCGTTGAAGTATTCAATCAGGTTTGTGACGGTGCTTATGAGTTAAGACTTTAATTCAAAAAAAAAAAGAAAAGTCTAATAATGTGAACTAATTGTTTATCTGAATTAGGCTCATCTTTCTTTGCTTTTTGAGCTTTACAACTTGTCATCCCTCCACATTCCAAATAGTTTGGAAAACATACTATGTTTACTTTTCTTGTAGCATTTCATTCTTCTTGATGCTTGCTATTTATTTCTTTTCATAACACTGCTTTTGGAATGTGCAGTTTTGTCTTTTTGAGTAATTTGTTTGACTAATGTTTTCCTCAGACATTATACTTACGTAATGCTACACTTTTGTATGTGGCTATCACAAGACGTTTTGCCAGGCCTACAATGACGTCCATTCCGGCCTGCATCCTGCTATGCGCCACCTTTTTCAAACTTGGTCACAAGTATTCCCACCCTCAGTACTAAGAAAAATTGAGAATGACTTAAAGTTTTATACACCTGAAAGCCAGAGACTAAGTGGCTTGGGGAATATGCGAACTTCAGAAACATCTCATGGAATTCATGTTAATCCAAAATACTTGGAGGCTCGACACCAGTTTGAACGGCCTGTGACAGTGAGCATATACTTTTTCTTTTTTATGTAGTTATTTTTTGTATGGACATGGACTGTGTACTCTGCAGATGGAAACCAATGGTATTGTTATTCAACCTTTTTACAAAGGTTATTCGTTCATTGCTTAAGCATTATGTTGATATTTTTTGTAATCATTAAAAACTGTCAATTTAGCTTACACATGCTGAAACTAATTAAATATTGCTATGAGGGCCTTGTATTGAGAATGACAGTAATCTAGTATTTGCAGTTTATTAGCAAAATTTATGCTGTCTATGTAAATGACGCGTCTTGTGCCTCCATATCAAATATGGAAAATTTGAATAACGGGCATCATATATTTTACTTTTATCTGAATTTTTATGTAAAATTATTTGACGTGTTGGAACCTTTAAAACATTTCAAATCAATTACCATACTCTTTTGTGCTTATTGTACTTAATAGAATTCTTAATGCAAATGTTATTTTTAAAATTTTTACCACTGTTAGCAAAAAATTCTTTGAGCGTTCTTCTGTGTGCAACTTTTACTGCTACTGTCTTTTATTCCTTCTCAAAGCTGAAGGCATTTTAAATGCTCCTAGAATTGATTTTTTTTTTCTCTTTTGTTGCCCTCATAGGATATTCGGCATTCAAGGGAAGTTTCTTCTGTAATTCAAACTTCTGGACATAGAGCACTCACTAAATATAATGATCATGATTTGGATCACCTTGGTTTTCAACCTCCAAACCTAAGAATGGTAAGAGAAGGTTCTCCTCAGGCTCTTACACTGCAGAGATCATCCATGTTGGGACAGGAAGGACCATTCTTAAGTTCACAAAGAAAGGTTTCAACACGTGTCTCTCCCACAAGGATTGAACTTAGGAGGTCTGCATCTCCACGAGGTGAACGGTTCCAAAGGAGTTCTCCTGGACGGGTGGTTGAAGCAGCCCCTCGATTACATTCTGCACTTGAAGTTCAGTCTCGTAGACCAAATGAGAGTAATGGCTGGTTTGGAGGAAGGCTGGCAATAGATGACGGTGTCCAGCAATCTGTTGCCCTCACGACTTACAGTAGATATGGAAGGCAGCGCCAAAGAGAGCTCATTGATGCCTATGGTAATTATAGAGATAAAGACTCCCTTCATGAGAGTTTTCCGAAGATTCAGCGTATTAATGTAAATGGCATAAAGGGTAAAGCACAGAAAATGGATTGGCAGAATTCCGAGGAAGAGGAGTATGTGTGGGAGAATATGAGTCCTACTCTGGCAGATCCAAGCAAACGGAGCAGCACGCTATTTGAATCGAGCACCGAGAACTTTGGCTTAAGAGCTAATTCTAGTAGACCAGGTATCATATCTGAGAAATCTGATTTTAGAAGACGCAGTTGGCCTGTTCCACCAATCAAAGATTCAACAACTACTTTTGATGAAAGAATTGCCATCCGAGATGTATGCTTCTTGTCTTACTTGCAGACATTTTTCCTTGAAATTTTGCAGCAAATGGTCTCATTGTAAAACCAGTATTTGATTTTAATATATTGATATTAGAAAAGAACCATTTTATGGGTAATGGGTGGTATTTGATTTTTTTGGTTTTGCAAATGTCTGTATTTCCATATTCTGCTGCATGCCTAATCATTGAACTACTTGTTTTCTTTCAATTTATTTTTATCCAGATTTATGATTTGCATTCTGCTTTTCAGTCATTAACTTGATATTGCACAACAATTTTCTTATGTTTACATATAGTTTTAATATTGTTGCTTAAAAAGAATTTGATGTTGGAGAGAGTGTTTTTACATTGAGGTAATAGTTTAGTAATTTCTTTTATTAATCGATTCTTTTTGCAGTATGGTATTGGACCAATGAATGAGATGTATCTCGATGATACAGGAGGCACCATTGAGCAGTTACGACGTCACGAGAGTTCTCAGCTGGTTCAGGAGCATGAATATTTGCCACATGTATTCCACCATTCCACGCCAGATAATCTTAGCCCAAAGTCTGAAGGAAGGCCATTTCAGTTGCCTTATTTGGTTAGCGGAGTAACGCCTTCTGTAACTCAGAAACGGAATAGTCTCTATGATAACTCTCACAATGCTGACATGCCATTTTTGAAGTTATCTAGTGCTACCACCGATACTCCAAGTATGGAGATGTCAACATTAGTTACTCAAAAAGCACGCGAGACTCCTCTTGCTCCAGTAACATGGCCTCCAACCCATAGATCTCAGCCTTTACAATTACTTTCCACTCCTAACCTACTGGCGGATAATAACGTGCCAATTGGCAAGCAGCAACAAAATTTCTCTGTTCCTTTGCCTCAGCTGCAATTTGATGCAAATGGTAGACAATTATTAAGGCAGCCATTCCAGGTACCTTATCAGCTGCCTCAATAAATTCATGTGAATTCACATAGTCGGGAACATGATTTGCTCATGCAAGTTACTTTGCAGGAGTCTCATGGAGGCTTTATTCCGCCGCTACTAGCTCGACCTCCAAGTGGCATACGGCCTAACGGACAAAGTGGTGTTTTGGATTCTATTTTGCCAAATCCTCTTTCTGGAGTGTCTGTCTCTTCACTACAGCCTATGCTTGATATGTCCTTACATGGACGTACAGGCATGCCTCCTTTACCTCCTGGACCACCTCCATTGTCATCACAGCCACTACCTTCATCCCAAAACAGTTGTTCAGCAGCATCACAATCTTCAGTTAGTGGTTTTTCAGGATTGATCAATTCACTTATGGCACAAGGTTTGATTTCGTTGACACCTCCATCTCAGTCTCAGGTATATCGGTTTGTGAATCATTTTCATTTGTTTGAAAAGTGTATTTTTTGTTCTCAGCTTGTTGGTATTATGTTTCAGAATACTGTGGGCCTCGAGTTTAATGCTGAACTTCTTAAGATTCGTCATGAATCTGCAATAAATGCTATGTATACAGAACTTACAAGACAATGTACTACATGTGGCTTACGTTTTACTTGCCAAGAGGATCATAGTAACCATATGGATTGGCATGTAACTAAAAACCGAATTTCGAAGAATCGTAAGCAGAAGCCTTCACGCAAGTGGTTTGTTAGTGCTAAGGAATGGCACTGTGGTGCAGAAACGCTTGGAGCTGATGCAGTTCCTGGTTTTTTACCCGCAGAGGCAGTCCCAGAGAAAAAGGAAGAAACGGAATTGGCAGTTCCTGCAGATGAGAATCAGACGTTCTGTGCTTTATGTGGGGAACCTTTTGAGGATTTTTATAGTGATGAGACTGAGGAGTGGATGTATAGGGGAGCAGTATACCTGAATGCTCCAAATGGGGACATTGAAGGTTTAGAACGGTCAGAGTTGGGACCTATTGTCCATCTCAAGTGTAGGCCAGAGTCTGCTGAAGTTTCTGGACAAGTCTGATGTGAATAGGTGAGCTGCATGCACTTTGGCCTTCAGATATTTTTATTTTTATTAATTTTTTTTCCCCTAAAAGAGAGCATTGATTTGATTGCCAAATTGTGGTTTTCTGCGCCATTTTCAATATGGAAACCACTTCTATTACGTAGAGCAAGGCCATGCAATCAACACTTCCTCTATCTCTTCATGGTGGAGAGCCTTTTGCATTGGATATGATGCCCTTATTCTGGTTCTTTATTGTCACATTTCCTGTTGATCTTATTTCTCTGACAATTCTAGCTCAAAAACATAGGGAATGATTTTGGTGGTCTGCATAACATCAGTCCTTATTATACCTGAGTTATATATCACCTTTCGATTGCATTTTATCGGATCTTCAATTGACTTGGATTTCCTTGTCACAGTTTCTATGGCTAAGAAATATACCATTACCGTTTGAAGCATCCCTGTTTAATTCTCTTGAAATTTCCTTTCTGTACAGAATTCTATGGTTAACTACTGAAAGATCAATCTTATTTTCTGCAAGATGAATTGATGCCTATCCATAAGGTGATTGATTTTTTGGTGTTATATTTTTACTATAGGCTCTTGATGATGAATTTGTCCAAAATAATTTGTGATATGGTCGAGTGCTTAATTTTTTAATTTCTTTCTACATGTAAATTCCTCACGTTAGCATAGGTTTTCGATCAGGAGATTAGTGGTTCGACAATTTGTGGAGGATAAGTCATTAGGATTGGAAAGCAAAGAAGGGGACTACCAAGTGACTATCAAGTGAATTATTGTAATGTGAGATGAGCCTCGAGAAGATTGGGATGTTTTTGGGAGAAGTTAAGGTCAAGAGAAACCTAGAAACAAAATCTCAAGAAAATGCCTAAGAGCCGACAGGCTCGTTGATCGAGATTATTGTCAAGCAATTATGATGCTATTATAGTACCGACAATCCACAAAGTCAGTACCACAATCTTCGTCATATCTTTTAGGAGTGTCAATTTGAGTTTGTGAGTCAGATTTGGGTTCGGATTCGACCTGAAACTGACATGACCCGAATAAGTTCAACCCAAACCCGACTCAAATATTATACGGGTTGAAAATCTCAACCCGAACCCTAATAGACCCAAACATGGGTAACCCGTATCCGACCCATTTAACCCGTTTAATATAAGGGTAACAATTATTTGGGTCAAAATCGAGTCAAAATTGGGTCAATTTCGAGTCAATATTAGGTCAATTTCGGGTAAACGGGCCAAATTTGAGTAAATTTCAGGTTGGTGGGTCAGTTTTGGGTCATTTTTGAGTTAGCGGGTCAACCTGAACCTGACCCAAATATTAAATGGGTTATAAATCTTAACCCCAATCTGAATCGAAAGTTCTTCAGGTCAACCCGAACACAGATTTTCGAGTCAGGCTCAAATCGAGTTGGGGTGTCGGGTCAATTTTTGACATCCTTAATACTTTGTAAATTCAGCTTTTAAAGTTACATTTTTTGTAATCTATATTCTTACCTGCTTTCCTATTGTTATTGACTTTTTCTGCTATTATAAAGGGTTCTAATTGGAGGAATTAGAGTGAGCTTTATTTTTGGATCATTGTTTTGAATTTAGAGTATATAGAGACTGACGTAGAGGGGGAGCATTCTTGTTTTAGAGAGACAAATTAGGATTTTTGGGACTTACCTTATTTCAATGTCTTGTTGGTGGTTAATGTTTTTGGCATTAGAGCTTTAGCTTCAGAAAAAAACACAAGTGCATGGTGTTGATGAAATGTAGTCGTAAGAAGGTCAAACGATTTTAGAAGATCTTGGCAAGGATCTTATCTTGAAGGACAGCTGAACTGTTGGCTGTAGTGAGAACTGGCTCTAAAGTACTTTCGTGTGCTGATTTGGAGGGCTGATCTACAGTATTGCTGATTGTTAGTTTTGATTTAAATATTCAGAACTGGCTCTAAAGTACTTTCGTGTGCTGATTTGAAATTATAATAAACTCTATCATGATTAGATCTCCATTTTAGAGCTTAGTGATTGGAGAGTATTTTTTTCTCCATGTCACATTTTCTGATTTTTTCTCATTATTTCAATAACCCAAAATAATAATAATCCACTCTTAAAAAATAAAAAAAATAAAAAAAGGGAGAAGATCAAAGGAATTTTCTTGAATCTAGATCCTTCAAGAAGAGAAAGTCGAGTTGTTGATGGTGTAGGGAGAAACCTCTGATGACTTGGCCAACCAAGTGGCGCTTCTTCAATAATAGATGATTGTAGATGTTGTGTAACTATATCATATGGCGAGTTATGAAGTGGAATAGAGGGAATTTTGTTTCCAAAAAAAAGATCTCATCATCACAATTGTAACGAGTTAGTGGAGTTCTGATATGCTAGAAGATGACTTAGAAGATGGGGATTTCAAGTTTTTATTTAGAGAGCAACACCCAATTTTCAAGGTACAAGCCAAAATCTACACATTTAATGGTTCTATTGATATGTATTAACTTGAAACCTATTTTAGTCTCTATGAATATACTTCTCAAAAGTAGGTTTCGTTACTCATCTCAAAGTCATTGGGCATGCACTCTTGGTGGAATATTCATCTTTGCATGGAAGCAAAATACCACTTGGGTCAATTCAAGAAATTGCGCAGCCTTGAGCTCAGCCCTATGAATATGAGTAAGAATGATCGGCGGCATAGGTTGTGATAAATTACAGCTTAAGTCATGCAAGATTACACAACATAGTTCATGAGATAAGCCTCGATGATTGGTGTGCAGTTGGAAGGTATCTCCACATTGGCAGCATACGTGACACAGCTGCATTATAATTTTTCTAACAATTTGCTTTTCTCTATTGAATGTCTCAATCAGGCAAGCATATTTGTTTTGTCCATTAAGAAAAATAATTAGAACTGAGGTAGCCTTTATTGGGTTCAAAGGTTGCCGAGAGTAATTAGAACTAAAAGGTTTTTGATGAAAGTAATTTCAAAAATTATGCTTAAAAGTCACCTACATTGTGGTTTTTTCTTGATCTGGGGACAAGCTAGAGCAAAAAGTTAAAAACTTTATTTGAAAATGTTCATGTAAAAGTTAAAAAAAATGCAAAAAGGAAACAAGGCGTCTTTGGTAGTGGATAGCTTTCCTTTGATGACATTGTTGAAGGGAAATAGCTTACTACAACACCGATCATAATGGTTGTGAGTAGCTTTTCACCTTACGTATGACGTATCCAAGTTAAGCATGAAGTGGTCAATGCATTTTTTGACTCGGGTAAGTTAAAGGAAATTGCTCTCAGCTTGTCTAGTGGTTGAGAGAACCTTAAGTCAACTTTTATTATGCATCCTTATCCAGTAGGATGGATTTAGAAGGATTCCGAGTTGCAGATGTAGATAAAAAAATGTTATGTCTGCTTCTCCATTTTTCTGGTTACATCAATGAGGTTGTGTGAAGGGATTCCTCTTGACATTTGATGGCAGCTGGATTGGTGAAGAGGACAATAAGCACGTGTTAACACTTTATCTTTCCCTTTTTTCCAGAGAGAAGCCTTATGGTAATGCTTAGGCCTTCTCCTTCGATGAAAAGAAGAAAATTACTGGGAAGAAATAGGACAAGCACTGAACCTAGTGCACAGAGAATGATGATTGAGATTGTAGCTACTAGTACACAACTACAAATCGCTTTTTTGAGAGTTGAAAAGGGTTACTTTTGCAATGAATAATGGAGCATAAGATTAACCTTCTCTTAGACTATTTCTAGCCAATATCTGAATGTATAAAAATTCTATGATGGAGAATGATGAGATTGAGAAGCAAGTGGTTGAATTGTATGATGAATGAGTCACAAATTAAGAACCTTACTTTGTGGCTCTTTGATCATTTGATGCCTCCAAATAAAAATATTGATTATTAGATGTGTGTGTATATTAGTTGGTACTAAATAAGATCACGGTGAAGAATATTTGTATCCACTTCCCCAATTGGATGATTTGCTAGATTTAGGGAAAACTTGAAGCATGCTTCAATCTTTACAAAGTTGAATTTGAAATTAGGCTACCCCCATGTTTGACTGCAGGAAGATATGTGGAAGACTATGTTTAGGCCAAAACATGGATTGTTTGAATGGATGATAATTGCTTCGTGTCTCTATACTATGCTAGTGATGTTTAAGCCTATTATGACTGATAAGTTGTGTCATGGAGGATTTTTTCGGGTGGAACATCTGGAATACATGTACAGTTTTTAAGTAGAGCTTTATGGGTTTGTACCAGCATTTAAGAAAACTCATCTATAAATTTTTTATTCTCATGATACCTATTCATTTGTTGATGCGGCTAATCAGAAACTCTCCTAGGAGAAGAAATATCATGATGTGTTTCTTATTATTTCAAGCAAGATAAATGAGGTGCTAATTTTAGCCCTGCAAATCTACATAAATCGCTGGAAGTTCAAGTTGATACTTCTAGACATGCAAATGACCTTATATTGCTGTAAGAATAGAGATTTGTGGAGTAATATTTTGAGTTGCTACAGTATGCTAAAAAAAATTTAGTGTGTGATAAGAATTGCATTTCATCAAGCTGTAAAGCCAATATTACTTCATATACTTGGCGAGAAGGGTTTGGTTCATACATACCACAAATAGCTTCAATATCTGTATGCTTAGATAAATCATTAACAAGCTTGATTCATCAAGTGTTCAACGATGATAGATATGCTCTCATGAACTCTGTATGCTTAGATAAATCATTAACAAGCTTGATTCATCAAGTGTTCAACGATGATAGATATGCTCTCATGAACTCTAGTGACTTTGTAATGATAACATTGATGTAATCTTTTCAGAACGAGGAGTGTGTTGATATTTGTAAGCTTGATGAAGACTTTTCAAAGTTTATAGAAGGAATCCGAGAGCATGAATCTACCATCAAATGAATTTCCTTTATAAGAATAAATTAACTTTGTATGCATAAAGCCAATGATTAGGTGAGTGAATTAAAGCAGCACACTTTTAGTTGAACATAATTTTAGGCGATGAATAAATTTCAAAACTTGTAGAGATATGCATATTGGCCAATAATGTATCTTAATATTGCCAAATTTTTTAAGGATGTACTCTATTGACCAATAATGTCCCTCAAAGCCTTCAAACGGGCTTTCAAATAGGAATCAATGATTATATTCCCCACTGCTCTTGCCAACTTAGTCATGGGAGAGCATCTCTTTAGACTTATTGGGAGGATTGTTGTCAGCTTGTAATGATCTTAACTATTTTTTTATTTTTGTGGATATGTTTTTGAAGATGACAATATTCATGACATATAAACATGGTACATGGAAGAAGACACTTTTTTCCCCTGGAATGTTTGGGTATATAATTTGCTTTGTTGAGCTTAGTTCATCTTATAGAAAGTCTTGCTCCCACCATAGTTTTTTGAAATTTTTGTTGGCCATCATGGATGCTATCTTGAAGAAAAGCACCAACTTTCATCAGCAAACTGGTAACAAAATTGAGGTTATAAATAAGACTGATGTACACCTATTGAGAGGAATGAAATCACTACATCCAAAGATTTGGGATGAAATTTTGCCAATCCAATTTGCTTACATATGGTTTCTGTTTCATTAATTGAGCATCATCCGAGGCATGTCTTGGGTATTTTACTTTAATTTATCTTTAATTTGAATTTTTTAGGTAGAATCAACAAGTAACTGCAAGCACTTGGATGAAGATCTTGATATAGCCAAATGATTTTCTAAGAAATAAATAAAATGAAATTCACCAAGGTAGAACAGTGAATCAATGATTATCCCAATCAATGAGACGAAGGTTTTAGGACAACCCAGAGATTCCCGAAAGGAATCGAAAATTCATTCCGAGGTAGAGACGTCACTCACCAAGTCACAACAATAGTGAAAGTGTTGAACAATCTGGACTGAGTAGAGATGAATTTTGATAGATCACATTTTATGGGTTCACATTGTCAGGCCAAAAGATCAGATTGACTAGCTGTAGGCCGTTCAAGATTTTGAAGGACATAACTCTACCCATTTACATTGAAATCTACTGTGCAGTGAATGCGAAAAATCTGAAGCCATTTGGACCTTCAATGCAGATGTGAGGTGCAATAAATACTATATCCTCTCAATCCTCTACTGCTCCTTAAAGAGGACTTGATGAAGGAAGACCAACTTTGGAGCTGAGAACAATGGCTACGAGCCCTTACTTAATTTGCTTTACAAAATTTATCTAGAAATGAAAAGTGATTTTCAAAGCAAATTAGTATGCATGCTTAAGAAAGAGGAGCTTAGTTGTATTCTCTCATAGCTTGATTTACTTCAGCGAATAGTCTCCTAAAGAGGTGGCATATGATCAAAAGATTTGTAACTTAGGAAAGTTTGAAGGATAAGTTGTGATGAATGTGAAACCCAGAAGTGGACACCCAAGATTATTACTATCTTGCAGAGAGGAAGCCTGGGAAGATTGGGTTGCTGTTAAGAGAGGTTGAGGCTAAGGAACTTAGAAGTTTTCAAGATACCCAAGGGCAAAGGGACTTTGTGACCAAGAAAATTGTTGTCTAGCATATATGATATCAACCCGACTTTAATAGTCCACAGAGTTGATGCCAACCTTATCATAACATTTAAATTTAAAATCATGATTACTTGTAATAAAAAAAATTCTGTATTTAAACAACTTCTCTTTATTAGATCAGTTCTAGAAGAGGAGCATTTCTATTCCAGAGAGACATTCATGAGGTTAGAGAGCTAGAGAGATAGAATTTAAGGATGAGTCATCACCTCTCTGGTGTGTTTGCTTCATTCTTTTTTGTCGATACATCTTGATTGTTTCTTGCTTCAGAAGTAAGCCTGTATTAATAACCTACACTTGTCTTCTCCCACTCTACGTGTTGGACAAATCATATTTCGTTGTCTTGTCGGTGGTTACCTATCAACTGTGTTGGAGGACAAATAATTTAAAATTCATTGTGTTGGGGGCAGGCACGCGGGGGCTCAATCTTAGAAGGGGAACATTTCTGCTCCAGAGAGACATTCATGGGGTTAGAGCTAGAGAGAGAGAATTCAAGGAAGCATCACCTCCTAGTGTGTTTGCATCATTCTTTTTTGTCAATAAAACTTGATTGTTTCTTGCTTCAGAAGTAAGAATTTGTATTAATAACCTACACTTGTCCTCTCCCCTTCCACGTTTTGGTCAAATCATATTTCGTTGTCTTGTCGCTGGTTACCGATCAACTTTGTGTTGAAGGACAAACACTTCAAAATGCTTTGAGCTTGCGTGCATACCATGAGAAATGTGTGGAAGAGGAAAATCTGTTCTTTTAAGTATGTGGGGTTGTCAATCTTTGTATGATTTGGTGATCAAAATGGTCTCAACATTGATGACAGAAAAGGCCACCTTTGTTTGTACGGCTTTCTGACTTCTCACCATAAGCTTCACTGGACTAAAACAGCTATCAATTGATTTTCATACTATAAATTTTTATGTAGATATACATTGTTTTGTAAGTTTTCCTTCAAAGATGCACCTGGGACATTTTACAATAGTTTCAAGTTTATACTATATAAAATTAAATTATGATGCATCACTTAGATGACAAGGCTAGCTTATCCTCCATTTGGGATGAGGTGTGCTTTATTCTTTGATGTTTTTATCATGTATCAGTTGGCCGACTAATTATCTTCCACTTTATAGTGTACCATCAATTTCTTAACAGAGATTGATGGTTGCAATTTTTACTTTCAAAAAGCTCAGCTCGGCTTATCTTAAGGTCATTGCTTTATCTTCATTTAATTTATGAGTCATCGAGAAACACTATTATATTATCTCATTTTAATATGAATTTAAGTGAAAGTGATCTTTGAGGAAAACATGGCCAACTGTCCATACTGAAAAATGGAGACAACATCCTTAGTTCTATCACCTGTGAAGTGGATTTATGTTGTTGACAAATGCCACATAGACCCACATAAAAGTTTCTATTGAAATTTTATTGTATATTATTTCATGTCATGTAGACCCCTGTAGATGGATGTTTAGGGTGAGGTTTGGGGGCGGAGGGGTGGGGGGGTTCAACCCTTGAAGAGGAGCATTTTTATTCCGTAGAGACATTAATTCGAAGAGGAGCATTTCTATTCCGGAGAGACATTAATGAGGTTAGAGAGCTTGAGAGATAAAATTTAAGGCATTTCTATTCCGGAGAGACATTAATGAGGTTAGAGAGCTTGAGAGATAAGATTTAAGCATCACCTCTCTGGTTTGTTTGCTTCTTTCGTTTTTGTCTATGAATCTTGATTGTTCTTGCTTCAGAAGTAAGAATTTGTATTAATAACCTACACCTGTCTTCTTCCCCTCCACTTGTTGGACAAATCATATTTCGTTGTCTTGTCGGTGGTTGCCGATCAACTTTGTGTTGGAGGAAAAACACTTTAAAATTCTTTGAGCTTGCATGAATACTTTGAGAAATGTGTGGAAGAGAAAGCCTGTTCTCTTAAGGATGTGGGACTGTTAATCTTTTGTATGATTTGGTGATCAGGATGGTCTCAACTTTGATGACAGGAAAGGTTACCTTTATTTGTCTGGCTTGTTGGCTTCTCATCACAAGCTCCATTGGTCCAAAACTGTTACCAATTGATTTTCATATTATAGACTTTTCTGTAGATATACATTGTCTTGTAAGTTTACCTTCAAAGATGCACCTGGGACATTTCACATTGCTTCAAGTTTATACTATATAAAATATAATTTCGTCGCATCATTTAGATGGCAAAACTAGATTATTGTCCATTTGGGATGAGGTGTGCGTTATTCTTTGATTATTTTATCATGCATCAGTTGGCTTACTAATTATCTTCCACTCTATAGTGTACAACCAATTTCTTAACAGAGACTGATGCTTGCAATTTCTACTTTAAAAAAGTTTAGCTCGACTCATCTTTGGCAAATTGTTTTATTCTTCATCTAAGCTATGAGTTATCGGCAAACACCATTATATCGTCACATTTATATCTGAATTCAAGTAAAGTGATGTTTGAAGAAAACATTACCAATGGTCCATACTGTAAAATAGAGACAAAACTCTTTGTTCTTTCACGTGTGAAATGGATTGATGTTGTTGTCAAATGCCACGTAGAGCCATAAAAGTTTCATTAAAAATTTTATCCACAAAAGTTCCTTTTAAAATTTTTATTGTATTTTATTTCATGCAATGTAGACCTATGTAGATGGGTGTTTAGGGTGAGATTTGGAGGTGGGTTCAGTTTAGGAAGAGAACATTTCTATTCGAGAGACATTTTTGAGGTTAGAGAGCTTGAGAGAGAGAATTCAAGGAAGCATCACTTCTCTAGTGTGCTTGCTTCATTCTTTTTTGTCAATGAATCTTGATTGTTTCTTGCTTCAAAAGTAAGAATCAGAATTAATAATCTGCACTTGTTCTCTTCCGCTCTACATGTTGGACAAATCATATTTCGTTGTCTTTTCGGTGGTTACCGATCAACTGTGTTTGAGGACAAACAATTTAAAATTCTTTGTGTTGGGGGTGGGGGCGCGGGGGTTCAATCCTAGAAAAGGAGCATTTCTATTTCAGAGAGACATTCATGAAGTTAGGAGCTAGAGAGAGAATTCAAGGAAGCATCACCTCTCTCGTGTGTTTGTTTCATTCTTTTTTGTCGATGAATCTTGATTTTTTCGCTTTAGAAGTAAGAATTTGTATTAATAACCTACACTTGTCCTCTCCCACAACACGTGTTGGACAAATCATATTTCGCTGTCTTTTCAGTGGTTACTGATCAACTTTGTGTTAGAGGACAAACATTTTAAAATGCTTTGATCTTGCGTGCATACCTTAAGAAAGGTGTGGAAGAGGAAAGCTTGCTCTTTTAAGTATGTAGGGTTGTCAATCTTCTATATAATTTGGTGATCATAATGGTCTCAACTTTGATGACAGGAAGGGTTAACTTTATTTGTACGGCTTGCTGGCTTCTCATCACAAGCTCCACTGGACCAAAACTACTATCAATTGATTTTCATACTATATACTTTTCTCTAAATACACATTGTCCTGTAAGTTTTCCTTCAAAGATGCACTTGGGACATTTCACAATAGCTTCAAATTTATACTATATATATAAAATATAATTTTGATGCATAATTTAGATGGCGAGACTAGATTATCCTCCATTTGGGATGAGGTGTGCGTTATTCTTTGATGCTTTCATCATTAATCAGTTGGCTGACTAGTTATCTTCCACTCTATAGTATACCATCAATTTCTTAATAGAGATTGATGCTTGCAATTTTTACTTTCAAAAAGCTCAGCTCGGTTCTTCTTTGGCACTTTACTTTTTTCTTCATCTAAGCTACGAGTCATTGACAAATATCATTATATCATCACATTTATATCTGAATTCAAGTGAACGTGATGTTTGAGGAAAACATGACCAATGGTCCATCCTTTAAAATAGAGACAAAACTCTTAGCTCTTTCACCTATGAAGTGGATTGATGTTGTTGTCAAATGTCAGGTAGACCCACAAAAGTTTCTTTGAAAATTTTTATTGTATATTATTTCATGTCACGTAGACCCATGTAGATGGGCGTTGGGAGTTGGAGAGGGGGGGGGGGGGGGGGTGCGATTCAGTCCTAAAGAGGAGCATTTCTATTCCAGAGAAGGTTAGAGAGCTTGAGAGATAGAATTCAAGGAAGCATCACCTCTCTGGTTTGTTTGCTTCATTCTTGTTTGTCAATGAGTTTTGATTGTTTCTTGCTTCAAAAGTAAGAATTTGTTTTAATAACCTACACTTTTCCTTGCCCGCACCATGTGTTGGACAAGTCATGTTTTGTTGTCTTCGGTTGTTATCGATCAACTGTATGTTGGAGGACAAACAATCTAAAATTTTGTGTTGGCGGGGGTGTGGGGTTCAATCCTAGAAGAGCATTTTTATTTTAGAGAGACATGTATGGGGTTAGAGAGCTAAAGAGAATTCAAGGAATCATCACCTGTCTGGTGTGTTTGCTTCATTTTTTTTTGTCAATGAATCTTGATTATTTTTTGCTTCAGAAGTAAGAATTTGTCTTAATAACCTACAATTGTCTTCTTTCTCTCCACGTGTTGGACAAATCATATTTCGTTGTCTTGTCTGTGATTGCCGATCAACTTTATGTTGGAGGACAAACACTTTAAAATGCTTTGAACTTGCGTGCATACCTTCGAGAAATGTGTGGAAGAGGAAAGCCTGCTCTTTTTAGTATGTGGGGTTGTCAATCTTCTGACAGACTTAACTCGTGTTCGGCTCGTTTACACCCCTACTTTTGTATGATTTGGTGATCAGAATGGTCTCAATTTTGATGACAGGAGAGGTTACCTTTGTTTGTACGGCTTGGTGGCTTCTCATCACAAGCTCCACTGGACCAAAACTGATATCATTTGAGATATACATTGTCCTGTAAGTTTTCCTCCAAAGATGCACTTGGGATATTTCACAATCGATTCAAGTTTATACAATATAAAATATAATTTTGATGCATCATTTAGATGGCATGTCTAGATTGTACTCCATTGTTAATTGGCTGACTAATTATCTTCCACCACTCTATAGGGTGCCGTCAATTTCTTAACAGAGATTGATGCTTGCAATTTTTACTTTCAAAAAGCTCAACTCGGCTCATCTTTGGCACATTGCTTTATTCATCATCTAAGCAACGAGTCATCGACAAATACCATTATATCATCATATTTTTATTTGAATTCAAGTGAATGAGATGGTTGAGAAAAATATGGCCAACAGTCCGTACCATAAAATGGAGACAAAACTCTTAGTTCTTTCACCTGTGATGTGGATTGTTATTGTTGTCAATGCCACGTAGACCTACGAAAGTTTCATTTTAAAACTTTTATTGTATATTATTTCATGTTTAGGGTGAGATGGATGGAGAATGGCTCTCTCTGTTTTGTTTTTTCTTTCGCTTCTTTGTATAGTCGTCAGCTTGAGGATTACAATCTTTTATGAGGTTTTTAGTATGAAATTTTCTTGTGAATGTTATTCATAGATTTTTATAATAATTTAAGCATTTTTGAATATTTTAAAAATATGTCTATAGGGATGATTGGATGACCTTATAGCATACTTAAAATTCTAATTTAAACTTGTGCATTTCGTCCATCAAAATACTTCAATGCATCAAAAACATCATCAAGAACCTATTTATTTAATTTTTTTTCATTTGAAATTTTCTGAACTTAAAAGTCACAATGATCTATTAGTACTAAGTCAATTTATGATAATTATCTTTTAGTACAATAGGAGTCTACCAATAAAGATGATTTTGACACATCAAGTTGAGATCAAATAATCTTAAAAATTTTTGAAATACATTTTTAAATTTATGTATGCCATAATTTTGACTACTTAAATAAAATTTGTCGATCTGATGATGTCCTTGTGGATATTATTAGAGAAAGATATTAGGATAAACTTGAATTATGGAGGTCTAAATTAGATTCTAAAGGCCTTTTATCTGAGTTAAACTAAAATGGAATACATGGAATGTAATTTTAAGGTGCCTTTGGGGAAGCATTTTGGGTGTTTTTCATTATGAAAAGTTATTGTTGGGCAATTGGGAGCCAGCTTTTCTTTTGTTTTTATCATAATCCCGTTTTCGGAATGCTCAATTTATAAATCACATTCCATGGCTCCGTTATGTGGTTCTAATCGCTATTTGGATTCAAAATGACTAAGGGTCCGTTTGAGGCAACTTATAAGTGTGGGCGGCGTTTTCAAAACACTGTCGGCAACTTATAAGTGTGGGCGGCGTTTTCAAAACGCTGTTGTACCATTTGGTTTGTGCGTTTCGCTAGTTTATCTGAAACTGCGTTTGAGTTTTTACACTAAACGCAGACCGCGGGTCCACCCTTGTGGCCAGCCCACGGGCCACGTTTCAGGATAAGCAGCTTATCATGAAACGCACAAGCTGCCCCAAACGGACCCTAACTATCCCGCATCTCATCAATTCGACAAATGTCTTGTTTTATCCCCGATAATACCCCCTTCTTCTCACTCCATTCGACTTCGTTGTGGGTGCTAGGTGAAAAGCAGGATTCATAATATATTATGATTTGTTGGATGCATTACATAATAATTACATTTTGCATGGATTGTCTCAATTTACATCCAGGGAAACACTAGTCTTTATATTATATATTATGTCAGACAACAAGTCCATTCGTGCAGCTTCTTAGCAATTACATCATTCAACAAAAACAGTTAACAAATATTTCAATATTGAGATTTAAATCTTTGGTTAGATTGTCAAACAATATTGTGAAACTCATAGATCCTACTTTTGTGCATGCACTAATAGAGAGAACGATATGTGATACATGTCATTCTTCAAGATATTGATACTTCTATTTATTTTGCATGTATGTCTTACAACAAAAAAGTTGTGCTAATGAATTTTTTAAATAGAATTGTATAGGATCAATTAATGCCACAAATGTCAACGCACGTGTTGACAATGATGACAAGATTGTATATATTGAAATATGTGGATCTGCTACACAAAATATTTTAGCAGTTTGTGATTTCAACGTGTCTTGCCATCTTAATGACTAGATGAGAAGACAAAATATCTTAGCAGTTTATGACTTCAACGTGTCTTGCCTTCTTAGTGACTAGATGAGAAGAGAGTGCTCATAATAGTCCCATATTCAAATTTATAACTCGAGGACGTGAATACAGTTAGTATATTCATGATTGTATATGAAGCATTTAATTTGAGGGTGTGTAGTAATAATGTTATTATTCAGGAAAATTTACCTCGTCGATTCAGGTATCCCTTACAATTAGGTTTCTTAAAGTCCTTTTTGGATATGAGGCACAACCTTCATTATTTTGAGCACAACCAAGTGATTGGAGGGATGAATAAATTGTTCAACTAAAGACTCTCATCACTTCGAATTGTTATTGAGAGAGCATTCAGCGTATGAAAGAAGTGGGTCAATTCTGAGTATGCCAACATAATCCTTAAAAAGTAAAGATTATTGTTGCGACGACAACTTTACATAATTTTATACGGATCCATCCATCTCGGGACGATGTTGATTCAAGGTTTTAGATGAAGATCCAACATGCATATCTGTGGAAGTATTCAAACATTGGGCAGGACAATCATTTTCCTGAGGAAGGCTTTGGTGCAAATCATTTCAACACATCTGAAGGAGAGGGTGCTCAGGAGATGATCCAGTTAAAAGAAGAGATTACAGATATTTTAGTGATCTTATAGATTATATTTTTGTGCATTTTGTAGTGTATCCTGGTTGATGTTTACTATTTCAGATGTATTGGGGATTTTTCGATGTTTATTTTCTATATTTATATAACATTTTGTATTGAGAATTTTTTTGATGTCTAATTTTAGAGATGCAAATATTTATTTTATTGTTCTATTTCATATCTTGCTTAATTTTCATTTAAATGCATAACATATTATAATCTCAAAAAAATGTTGAAATACCCGATGAAACTTGCAATGCTTTATGCCGCAGAGCGTTGGACTATAAAAAATCTATGACCGGGCCTGGGCTTGGAATTAATAAAGGCTGGGATAAACAGTCGGACGGTGGGAATTAAATTTTCGATATTAGTTCTCTATAAATAATATTTTACAAATGAAAGAATCACTAATCAATTTAAATTAAAGCAATACATTTAAAATTACATTTGTACTGGTTGTCCACATCTTCTATAAACATTTTTTCTTCTATCACTCATCTTTTAATTAATTAAATTATTCTGAATAGTTATTTTAAAACAACTGTGAGCTAAACGAGCCGGTGAATACTCATACTCATAAACTACAATAATACAAGTGAAAAAGAAGCAATATGCATGTCAGTCAAACTTTTAGTAAATCAATAAAAATATTTAATGATATTCGAAGAACCTTACTATATTAATAACATATCATTATCATTCTATATTTTTATAACCGTCATATTAACATCATTTAAAAGTTGTCAATTAAGACACATCAATATCAATATTCTTTTTCATATACGTGCACGATTACCTTAGTGTTTCCTTATTAGTATTATCAAGGGGTTATTCCATCATAGTCAGTCATGCATATACAAACAATCAACATAAATATATCATTCATATGCTCGTCACATTAAAATCAATATATTATATATAACATACACCAATGCATAATATTAATAGCTACAAATATTCCTAATAATGTGATCAATAAAAAAAAATATATAAATCAAATAAAATTTGTGCAAATATCATCTTTTACTAATGCATAAACATCGAGAAGAACTAAAATATTACTATAGATTTAAAAGTATGAGTACTCGCCTCGATATCGATTAATTTGTGCTTGAATTTGCCTTGATGTCGATTCCTTTAAATTACATACCTAACATAAAGATGATATTTAATTAATTTATTATCTTAATAAACTATTACCTTTTCATTAAATAAGTATTAAATTTACTTTATCTAATCTGACTTACTTTCTATTTGATAAGTAAATAAAATGATTATTATTATTACTATTTAATATTATATAAACCTTACCCCGGTCGATCCTATACCGTGTGAAGGCTTCTACTTCCTCCCCTCTGCGAGAATCTGATCGCATCAACTGGCTTTGTTTCTCTCCCTCGTGACCTTCCTTTCCTGCTTGACAGTGCACGAGCTCAACTATTCTTCGTACTCTACAATGCTTCTTCCTCTACTCTTCTTCTTTGTTGGTTGGTCGAAGCCCTTACCTGCAAACACACAACTTCCTCTACGCTCAGCTCTGTCCTGCTCAAAGAGTCAATGACACCCTTTCCACTGCTCGACCTCGATGCTAATACTTCTTCAAGCTCCTCATCGCCATCTAGGGTCTCTCTCGCACTGTCATTCTCTCCTCATTTTGCTCGACTCTTAGGTAAGTCGCTAGGATTTGTTCTACCTCCTTTTTTCCCTGTCTTTCTTTAATTTATAGCGAACTGACCTCTTTGGCTTCCCGATTCTTTTATTTCATCTCTCTCATTTCTTCAACTACGCGACTCCTCGCTTGCATTTTTTGGTTTCTTCATTTTCCCTTCCCCCTAGTAGCAGAACCATTACAAAATAGAACCATAAAACTAAGATAAGTGTTGCTGAGATGAGAATGCTCAGGTGGATGAATGACTTGGCTCTCAGAGATAAAATGAGAAAAAAATGTATCCGTGAAAGGGTTGGTGTGGCTCTAATGATAGATAAAATTAGAGAGAATTGTCTTAAGATGGTTTGGTCACATTAAACGGCGACCATTTGATTATCTTGTTAGGAGATTAGATGCTTTAGATTGAACTTATGTTAAGGAAAGGTAGAGTTAGACTTATATAAAAAATGATCTTAATTTATTAGATTTAAATGAAAAATATGACACTCAATAGGACACAATGAGAAACTCCTCTTAGTGGAATAACGGCTTTTTTGTTGTTGTTGTTGATCTTTAGCTGAAGATCGTAACATTGAAATCTAAATGGGAGGAGAATAATTCTGTGTGCTTGAGTGTTGAAGAATTGAGCCCTTTGTTCTCAAAGATGTGAAGGTGAATTCTCTATTGTTCAAATTTAAACTAAAATCGTCGGTGCTATTTTGTTAGCTGTTTCCAAATACAGTTTTTTATTAACATTTTGGATCAATCTATTTACAGGCTCAGTTCTTGACAGATTGTATTGCTGCAGGCACTGAGGATATTGTGGGATGGTTTCTCCTTCTCTCACCCTGAAAGTGACATTTTCTTCACTTTTGGCTTGTTCAGAACTATTGAGAGATGGTCATCAGCGGGATTAGGTTCAAAGAAATTTGTAAATTACTTGGTGCATCCATCTATCGATAGGTATGCATTTTTTTTCCCAAGTGAAAAAAAAAAATCATGTCTACAATTCCTTGGTCCATTTTAAATGTCTGTACATGTAAAGTTGTATAATAGAAGTTAAATCTTATCATGAGTATTTTCTAGCAGATTTTGGTGATTTTACGGAATTTTATGAATTTTTTTTTCCCATCAAATTTTCTTTCTTCATCTGGCTATATCTTATTGTGTGGTTTGCTGTCAATCCCTGCCTTGTTTTCTTGTCGTTTGGTATTCATACAGGTAACAGCTTTGTGGAGCAGTTGGCTTTAAAAGCCTCTCAACCTTTGGCAATGCAGGTATCTTGATGTATTTGGTTGCCCAGAATGACTTGAATATTTTTGTTCAGTATAGAATTCCTGTAATTCTCTAGTAAACTTAAAAAATTTGTCATAAATGAATTCCAAACTCTGTTGAGAATAATTTTCTGGTTATTCTTATGCATTGTAGTTAATATATCATTCTCATTTGTATAATTTGAGTGCTGGTAATGTCTTGAGTATTGGTTCATTCTTATGATTTTAGTAATGGTCGTGTGATGTGGATAACCCATGCCTGTTGTCTTTTGAGTATTTGCAGACAATGGTAAACTATCTCGACCTCCATTACTTGCTGCTTTATTTGATAGAAGATGGAGGAAAGGAGTTTTGTTTTTGGAATGTATAGATCTGGTAGAATATAAAGTTAATTAATTTATTTTAAATATATTTTTATGATTAAATATTACTTGAAGTAGCAGGTTTTTAATAAATATTTTAGAATTTGACCCTCTAAGCGAGTGCTTCGGGTGTGTGCAAGTCGGTTATGTATTGGTTGGTGTTTGGAGCTTGAGTTCTTAGAATTGGGGGAGTAATTTTCAGAGCTTGGGTCTTTTGAATTATGTGAGTGTCACTTGAGTTGGGCTATTTTGAATTAGCGAGTTTCTTTATGCACGTGCCTTTTGAATTGGGCAAGTGGCCTCGAGTGCCTTGGATTTTTAGTTCTTGGTGAATTCACTTCTTTTTCATGCTTTTAAAATTTGCAGCGGTAGAGTAATGAACTATTGTCTTTACATTGTAAGAGAATTCAACACACACTTAGGTGAAATAAAACAACTAGTAATGACACCAAAAATTTTTACGTGAAAAAACCCCAAGTTGTAAGAATACACTATAGGTTGATGATTACAAAGAACTCTTGTCCCACAGACGAGAAATGTTTATTGTCTGACAGCTTCCGGTCAGTGGTGATCGATGGTGATTAGTAGTGATTAATGATGGTCAACAACGGTCGACAACTAGTAATGACACCAAAAATTTTTACGTGAAAAAACCCCAAGTTGTAAGAATACACTATAGGTTGATGATTACAAAGAACTCTTGTCCCACAGACGAGAAATGTTTATTGACTGACAGCTTCCGGTCAGTGGTGATCAATGGTGATTAGTAGTGATTAATGACGGCCAACAACGGTCGATGACGATCAATAGTAGTTGACAGTGACAGTAGTGTTTGACAATGATCGATGGTTGTAGATGACATTCGATAGTGGTCGATGACGATCAGCGGGTGTTGATGATAGTTGACGGTAGTCGATGATGGTTGGCGGTGGTCGACGGTGACCGACAATCGGTGGTTATACATAGTAGTTAGCAGTGGTCAACGATGATCGACGGGTATTTACAGTCAACCGCGATCGTCGAATGTTGACGACAGTTGGTGGTGGTTGAAGATGGACGGTGGTCGTCGGTGGTCGACGTTGGTAGACAACAATTGATGGGCGCCTATGATAGTTGACGTCGGTCGACGGTTGTCATCAGCGGTTGACCCGGTTGACGACGGTCGGCAATGGTGGACAGTGGTTAGCCGTGTCGGCGGTAGGTGATGATGATATTTGGATGTCGACGACAATTTTTCGGTGGTTGATAACGATCGACGGTGGTCGATGGTGGCTGACGACGTGCAATGAAGACAGGGATGGTGCTGTACTTCAGTTTCTTCTCAAAGCTTCGAGTTCTCTATCAAGCTGTAAGCCTCCTCCCTCATGAGAGGGGTGAGACTTTATTTATAGCGTTTTGGGTGTAATTAATGCAAGAATATAAACAACTTTGATCGGACGGTTCTGAGAGCTTCCTTCGATCAGATGGTGTTTCATGGACATTTGAGTGCCTTAACAATGTCGGAATTGAGCTATCTTGGGCTCGTTGGATTCATCCGGCATGAATCTCGAGGCAATGAGATGAACCTTGAGGTAATTTTTAGAATAAGAAACATTCAGACTTCAATTAAGAGTCATTTAGAACTCCGATTTCAACAAACGTATGGTCAAATTGACCGGCTCGATGAGGCGGGCCTAACGAAATAAAAACAAATCCAATTTGAGTCAAATCAAACCCATATCAAGTCATAAAATCATTCTTGAAAAATTTTCGGATACATTTGAAAGGACAAACGGATGTCGAATATGACAAGTTCATGGTCGAATCTAGCGTCTTGGGCTGTTGCAAGAGATGAAGAGCAGATGTCAACCAGTTATGTTGTTGGCTCAGTGGCTCTAAATCAAGTACTTCTATTTCATGAAGAAGAAGTAAAAGCAATCATATAATATCATCATTTAAGTGTCTGTTCTTACTTTTATGTGGGATTAATGAGTATCTTAGACCCTTTGTTGGAGCGTGTCGATCGGCAGTGAGTCACTTAACATGTAAGATTGGTTAGTTTACATTAGGGATGTTTATGTTGGCCATTTTGAATGGGTCTATGATAGGGAGCTTTTAGATTATCAATCAGTAGAGTTAAAAGGTCATAGGTATTGCCAATTCGGCATTTGGACTTCTATCATTAGGTAAAAGTTTTATGGTGATAATTTGTTGAAGTTCTGCTTGAAGGTTTTTTAAGTAGATAGGTTGTGTTTCCTGCCTTTTCAATGAATACAGAACAGGTTGCTTCGACGAGATAGGTTGAAGATAACGAGTGAGTTGGTTGCTAAAATTATCGAAGAGAACCCCGTCCCTAATTATTTTCTTTTAAGAACACATTTTGGGGACATGTAATGTTATGCCCCCAATGACTCTTGAAAGCTGTGGTTCGATGTCATTTTGTCACGATCCGATTCAGAGTTTGGTATTAATCAAGATGGGTATAGACGGTCAGACTGGAGCAATTAAATTTCTACAACTAACATTTTAATAAATGAAAAAGTCATTATATAAAAATTAAAGTAGTACAGTTTAATTTATCATATTTTTTTGTTGTTCACATTTTCTATAAATATTTTCTTTTATTCATCATTTTTTAATCGATTAATTAAACTTAAAAAAAGTTAGTTTAAAACAACATTGAATTAACTATAGCAATGAATACTCACAGTTATAAGCTACAGTAACACAACGAAAAAGAAAAGAATATGCATGCTAGTTAAGCTTGTAATCATCACAAAAGCATTTGATAATTTAATAATCACAATATTTTATAACATTAAATGTGTTTTACAATATCAATAACATATATTTATATATATCATTTTATATATGTGCAACCGTCGCAGAAGTTCCATCTAAAAATTATATCAATTAATATACTCTAATATCAATATTCGTATTTTTATTTACGTGCGCGGATATCTTAACATTTTTCTGTTAGTATCATAAATCGGTGAACTCTATCATAACAAAACATGCACATACAATTATACTAAACAAACACTATCTAATAATGATTCTTTCATTCTCATTTATTTATAAGCCAATATACTTTTACAAGAATCAATATCTATGATAATTTAAGTAAACATGAGTATCCATGTCAATCCTACAATATGAATAAAATTCAATAAAACTCTAAATCATGAGTATGTAGTGTTATAAATATAATAGTAATAGTAAATGTATTTGATCGAGATGAAACAAAATATTACTACAACATAGGAATGTAAGTGTTCACTTCGGTGTTCTCCACTTTATTACCCTTAAATTTAACTCCTTCACTTGAAATACCTAATATAAGAATTATTTGTGTTAATAAATTTTATTATGGTTAAATAATCTATAGATATACTTAAATTAATTATTATTAAATTATAATTACATATATTGAATCTTAATTTGATTCATTGTTTCGCTATTTATTGTTAATATAAAAATTAATGATGTACTAACTACCATCATTTTTAGATTTATTTTAAACCTTAATCAAATTGTCAAATCATTAAAAATTATCTATTAATATTTTATTTTTCTCTCATTGATCCATAACTTTATATTTTCTTCATCAATGCTTACTAATTTTAATTAGCATAAAAATAATAATCCTAACATAATTACTATAAAGATAAAATAAAAAACAAACCCTAACATATCCTTCGCTTATTCTTCTTATGCTCGGAACCGTACACAAAATGTTCGCAGAACTTGGTTTACGATTCAATCTTCTCATTATAAGAAAAAATATTAGGTCAGGAGTCCTAATACTTCAGAACTTCAATGGTAGAGCGACACGTGTCAAATGACCCCCGAAAAAATATGTTACGGTACCATCATTTAACACGTAGCGCCTCAAAATTAGAGCCCAAATACATCCTAATATTTCTTCCACAAGTAAAGGTTTTCTTTTCCTCCTTTCTTCCTTCGTGCACGAGACCATAATCACTGCTCGATTTCGACATTCCTACGTCATCGCCGCCCTCGCCTGATTGATGCTAATACTTCAGCAAGCTTCGTCATCCTCGTCAAGCATCTCGTCTCCTCTGCTCGAAGTCGACAACCTGCCTAAATTTTGATAGATGCAAGAGGAAACCCTAGCTTGTGCTTATTGGTCTCCTTGCTTTGTACATGTCAATCAGCCCTTGATTTGTCGTTTTGGTCGGCGTCTGCCACGAAGCCTCTCGATCTCACCTCTGCCTCCATCATACGCGTCAATTTATAGAACAAAATCGCCCGTCTGTCTCCCTGAACGATCACTTCATCTCCCTCGCTTCGCCTCTCTCATTTTCCCTTTGAACGAGGCGTTATACATCTCAGGCATCAGAGAGTGGTGATTAAGATTGTTTATCTGCGATCCATCCTGGCTGGTACGCCTAAGTATGTGTGCATTCATTCTCGATGATTAACTCACTTGTAACTACTGCTATTGTAGTATACCGGTACACCTATTGAGACCTAATTTTGGGATATGTTAAATCTTATATATTTATTATATAGTTTTTATATTTTCTTGAAGTTTTGGGAGTTAATTTGATGCTCAATTTATTCATCAATTTTATTAGTTTTCTTTCATTTCTGGTTTATAAAATATCTTCTTGAGATTGTAGTGCATATTGGATTATATTTTTAACATATTTTATCTATTTTTATGAGTTTCATAAATTGGAAAATAAAAATTTTCTTGTTCAACCTATCTTTTGTTAAGGATTTGGTGCATCTTTGTATAAGTGGATTTTTTAGAGCTATCAGGTGTCTGTTTTACAAACCGTTTTCACTAGTGTGTTCTAGAAATGCTTTTTATATTTATTGTAGTTTTTGTCATAATTTTTAGATTCATATATTTCAAGATATAAAAAGTTTCTATAAAGTTTATATTTAATTAATATAATAATTTAGATGATTACCATTATATCCTTTAATTAAATAAATTAAGAAAATAAGTTGGATGAATAAATAACCTCACCCACTACATTTCATTAGATTCATTTTTCTTTTCTTCCATCCAAAAAACTTTTTAGAGAGAGAGAGAGGGTGAGGAAGTGAATCTTAGAGAGAGAGTTTAATTTGGAGTTTGTAGAGCCAATTTCGTCTCTCGTGTTAGTTGGGGAAATTGTCTAGTTCTAGGTAGACTACTATTAATCTAATTAAGTTTTTCAATTTAATTGTTTTTTTAATATTTTTTTGGTATTTTATTTGGTGGAATTTAATACACTCAGAGCTAGATTTACGAACTATTCACCGCATAAATGTTTATATATTGTAGATTAGATCGTGTTGGGCATTTTGACATAAAAATATTTATTTTTCACATAATAGTTTGTGTTGAATAATAATCTGTATAATTTAGCAATGTGTTAAGCCTGATAAATTTGTTGTAAAATAAAAAATACTTTATATATTATTTTAGAAGTGGTATTTTAAGTGTGTTTGTTGATATGTATATATTTATTTCGCTTGTAAATTACATTATTACTTATTCCTATTGGTGACCACTTTCTATAGCATGTTGTGATATTTGATATGCCAAAATTATTAACATTTATGCTTTTGTATCATAAAAATGTGCAAAAAAATGTTAAAAATGAGGGATTTGCAGATGGTTGTGTTTGGACAACTGTTTATTATGTGCAATCAACTGAAGTTATAAGACTTTTTTCACTTATGTAAATACCCATCTATGCATTTGATATGCGTTAATGGATGTGGACAAGTGAATACATACCTGAAACTAGAGTTATGCAGGGCATATAAGAAATATAAACAAGTGTAGGTATGAGTAAAAGTGGAGGTATAATGGGTGAAGGGAAATATTTAAATATTTAGTATATGAAAATTATTTTTAAATTTAATGGCATTTCCCTAC
>NW_018165509.1:254267-257585 GCF_001263595.1 Phalaenopsis equestris
TATGATATCATGTTGCTTGTTACTGACTACATGCCTAATGTAGTTTCATGTTCTTCTATTGATAAATATTATACATGATGTTCCACCGGGTTCGATTTATTTTCTTTGAATACATGTGTATTTTTTATATTTAAAACTACAATAGTTTTTTGGTAGCCTACTAAGTTGGGGTTGCTCACTCTTTATTCACTCGCATGTAATGTTTCGGTGAAGGGTAACAATCTGGTTAAGACTTTCGTGTTACTGGTGAAATCTTGATATTAGATATCTCAGTACCTTAGATCAACATTTTTTTGCAGTCATAATAATGTTTTTTTTATGATATAAATTAAACCATGATTGTTGTATATCTTTCATTTTGTTGCATATTGATATGATTTGAATGCAACATTTATGAAAATCAAAGAAAAATAAATAAAATTCCTCATAAATAGATCTTGAGTAATAATTTATGTTATGACCTCGACATGAGGTGATCCACATCAATATGATGGATTGCATCGAGTTGGGCTGTTACAAATTTTTTGGTATTAGAGCAATGAATTTGGAAGAATTATAATTAGAGCCATATGATTGATTACTAGATGAGGTAGAGCTTTGTGTAGTTTAAAATTACTTTTTTTTTTCTACCGTGTCTTTTATGTATGTTATATTAAGTTATTACAAGTGCATATCAGATGCAAGTATTGGGTAATTATGGATCCCAAGATCAAGATGTGACTGATGGAAAAATTTCCAGTCAGGTTAGGGTAGTATAAAATATAGTGAGAGTTCTTATGTCAGATTTGTCGATCGCTTTAGTTTAACCTTGAAAATAATGTTCAATTTAATATGCATATAATTTTGATTTTTGAAAATGATATTTTAATTTTGAAAATGAGATCAAAAAAATCATTTTGATTTTTGAAAATAATATTTTAATTTTGAAAATGAGATCAAAGAAATATGAGATCAAAAAAATCTCACACATTTAATAGTTCAAATAATCGAGCACCACACCATAAACAATGCACCTATCCTGAAGAATAGACATATTTTTTGATAGCAGTGCTCGATTACATAACTAAAGAATTTATGATATTTGTTTAGTCTGCGAAATTTTTATATGTTGGCCGATAAGTTCCCCTATCTAATATAAGGATTAGATAGAGTTTATATTATCTGGTTTCCTTAGTTCCCCCTAAAGGCAAACCCTTATAGTTAATTATATCCTAAGCAACTGATGTCACTTAAGAAAACTCTCGATAATGATCAGAGGTATTTGTCTTTAGAATTTCAAAGTTTAGTTTTTAATGTTGAACATAAAAAAATCATATGGGAATGAATAAAAAAGAAGCAATTATTTTAGAAATCCAAAAGGAAGAAGAAGTTGGGGATGTCACAAATCTTGCAGAGAACCTCAGAAACTTCCCAAATTATTCTACTATTTGGCTTCTATTTTATTATTTTAATGTTTCAATATAAAAATTTTTATTATTTAGGACTTATATCTACATGATATTCGACCATACAAATAGTTTGAAAGATAGGAGGATTTATGTTATACTGAATGATGACCCCAGAATCTTAAAAGAGTTGGGGCTTATATTGCACAATATGATTGTGCAAAAGCCTAAAGTTAAGGTGATGATTTATGTCACACTACGCAGATAACCTCAAAATCATATGTCACACTAGGCAGATAACCTCAAAAGATTTAGCTGATGGAGACCATGTTTGCTCTCTTGAAGATGTTCTTCTGTGTGTTGTGGCCCCGTCATGCTCCCCACAAAGTCTGCTCCATGCTCCTTGTTGTAGTGGTAGCTCCAAGGTTTAAGGTTTATGTATCATGTTTTGTTTTTTGTTAGGTTTTATTATTAGAGTGTTTTGAGAGAATTTTAGTCTAAGTTAAGTGACATCGGTCATAATCCCACTTTTTCGTCGACCCGACATCACTATTTTCTTTTAAATTTACTTAGCCTAAATGAGTTGTTAAGCTCATTTAGACCGAAAAATTCTTGTTAGCAACCATATGTTACCTCATTCAATAAATCATTGTAAATTCAAAAGGAGTAGATTAAGTGTGTTCAAAAGGGTTTAAATATATATTAATTTTTGAAAGTGTATTTTATTTTGCAGGTATTGATAGTGAAGTATGCATAGTAAAGTAAAGTGACTGTAAGAAAAAGTATTAAATTTGTAAGAAATAAATTGTAATGGTGTACTTGACACTTTTGCTACTGTTACATGGTTAGTAACATAATCATGATTACAAAAAAATTAAAAAAATTACAAGAAAATTTGAAGGAAATCTAAGCTAGTCATAGAAAATAGCAGTAAGGCAAAACTCTACGTCACATTTGAAAGACCGAGATTAAGTGTAAGAATTTAGTAAAGGTGGGGGCTTAGAGTTAAGTTGTGTTCTTCATATTTCCAAATTTGGATAAAAGCTACCAACTCGGCTATTCGAGGAGAGGCAACTCCTAACCCGGATCCAAGTAATTAACCTGTGGATTTTTATAAGTTTTCATCAAAATTCTTTAATTTTTTCATGTCTGTAGAATTTACTTTGGCAAGCAAAAGTAATCAAATCACAAAAAGGGATTTTTATTTTATTATACTGTAAGTATATTTTTTTGTAAAATAGTATAATTCACAAGCTAATTACTCTAATTAGGCTAGGACTACTATCATCCTAAGAATGTTGGGGCAACTCCTACAAGAGCTGATGATTAACATCATCAGTTCTATCCCATCTCCTTATTGAGGAACCTCAAGGTAGAAAATATATTCCAAATCACACTTCGTTTCTTTCCCTTAGCACACATAAGCAATGTCATCATCGATCTTGCCACCTAGACCTCAGACTTTCATAAGCTTGATAATTCATATGTGGTAAAATATTCTCAGTTGCTCACAAGGATTTAAATACATTATCCAAGACTCAAATCCTTGAGTATTGGGTTATAAATATATGTGTCGGCTGACCAAAAGAAAATATGTTGAGATTTTCATACCTAATTTACACTGATTTTGATGATATTGTACTTTAAAGAAATGTATTTTTGATGTTTTGTTGCAAGTATGTTGAATTATGGTTATTGTAGCAAAAAGATGCAAAAAGGAGTGAATTTGGAGCAAAAAAGACCAAAATATAAAGATTTGATCTTGGGCACCGATGGCGAACTCGACAACGCCGACGACGACCTCGACGACGCCGACGAAGACCTCGACGACGCCGACGACGAGTTTTTCCTGAGAGTCCAAAATTAAATATTCTAGAAGGCCACCGACGGCGCCATCGAGGCTGCCGACGGCCAGCCCGGCGGGTCTCTCCAC
>NW_018165509.1:257696-258157 GCF_001263595.1 Phalaenopsis equestris
GAGTCTTTGTTGTTTGTGGTGCCCATTAGAGTGTAGAGAGTGGTTAGTATTGTGAGGAATTCTTCGAGAGATTGTAAGAGTGGAAGAAAAGTGAGAGATTTCTTCCTCCTTGTCGCTTGGAAGGAGAATTCTGTGTGCTGTAAAGAAAGAAAGAGATTCAGAGGAACTTCGAGGAGTTTGCTTGGGGAGGAATTAGAGATAAGTTACATTTACTTATTGAAGTTTGTATGACTTTGCTTCTATATTTACATTCCAAGTTTTGTCGTATCTTCTCCATAAGTTATGAGTAGTTTTCTCTGTCTTTCTCTTTGTCTTGAGATTTTGTGAAATGTTGATTTAAATTGGTTGTGACATGAGAATGTTAAAGAAGTTGTGATGATCTTTTCACTTCAATCTTAATTTACTTTCAATCTGGCCAATTGATTTGTTAAAATATGTTGAGTTTTACAACTAAAGTGGAA
>NW_018165509.1:261079-262050 GCF_001263595.1 Phalaenopsis equestris
ATTTATCTTTCCTGTGGATTTCATTGTTTTAGATATGAAGGAAGATAAAGAAATGCCTATTATTTTAGGGAGACCATTTTTAGCTACTGGAAATGCTATGATAGATGTTCAAAAAGGATAATTAACTATGAGAGTTAATGATCAAGAAGTGACTTTTAACATTACGAAATCTATGAAATACCATGCTGTTGAAAGAGATAATGAATATTTTCAATGAACATCTATTGAATAAATATTTTAAAGAACATTTTGAAGAAAAAGAACAATTTGAAGATAGTGATGAGGTTATTTTGGACGAATTAGAAAATGAAGAATTTGATTATGTTCAGGAAAGATTTGAGATGCTGGTTATTACAGAAAATGCTGATAAGAATCTAGTTCCGTCAATTATAAAACCACCTGAACTTGTGTTGAAAATATTGCCTAACCACTTGAAGTATGTGTTTCTGGGAAACTCATCTACATTATCTGTTATTATATCTTTAGAGTTAAATGATTTGTAAGAAAAAAGAATTTTGGATATATTAAAAAGTTATAAGAAAGCTTTTGGTTAGACCTTAGCTGATATTAAAGGAATTAGTCTTTTGATCTGTATGCACAGAATTATACTGGATGAACAATATAAACCAAGAGTTGATCCACAAAGGACATTAAACCCAATGATGAAAGAAGTAGTGAAAAAGGAAATTTTTAATTGGTCGGACACTGGAATTATATATCCTATTTCGGACAGTTCTTGGGTAAGTCCAATTCATTGTGTTCCTAAGAAAGGAGGGGTGATTGCTGAAGCACAAGAGAATAATGAATTAATACCTATCAAACAAGTTACTAGGTGGCGTATTTGCATTGATTATTAAACACTGCCACTAGGAAAGATCACTTCCCTTTACCATTTTTAAACCAAATAGTGGATAGACTTGTTGGACACAAATATTTTTATTTTTTAGATTGATATACCGACCACCATCAAA
>NW_018165509.1:268562-283887 GCF_001263595.1 Phalaenopsis equestris
ATCTTTTCACTTCAATCTTAATTTACTTTCAATCTGGCCAATTGATTTGTTAAAATATGTTGAGTTTTACAACTAAAGTGAAGATTACATCCAAGATTTAGGGAGATCAAAGTCCTTGAAATTTGGGTGCAAATAAATAGAGAAATAAAAATTATCGGGCATAGAATTGGAGATTTTAGAGTGACAGACTAAATCCTCAATTCGATCCTATCGTTCGGGTGTTGAAGTGTACATGTTAGCCCTCGGGCAGGGGGGACGGAAGTGAGAGCCGGTATCCTCCCAGCCTAGTCGCAAATTCAGTAACCAAGCATAAGATTAGTCAATGTTCTTTATGTCTGGTCCAAAGGGTAAAGAATAAGAATGCTCCTATTTGGCACAATACAATTTGAACTTATTCAATTTATCCATTCACTTAAATTTTTTGACAAGGAGAAGGATGCTTTCTTATATATTGAACTTCACATTAGAAACTTTATTAGTATAATTTGTTAATTAAGAGTTTATTAAAATTACATTTTTATTTCAATTGCCTATTAATGACAAATATGCAATTTGAACTATATTGTTGTGATTAAGTATTAATTTATTAAATCTTAGTTCGTAGCCTCTAATATTACTCCCTGTGGGATCGATATTCAGGACTCCATTAGAGCCTTGTATTACTTAAGCGATACGTATACTTGCGTTGATAAGTGTTACTTTGCAATTATTGAATATTTTATAGACATCCTTATCAAATCTATAATCGTTATCAAGTTTTTTGTGTCGTTGTCGGGGATTTAAATCTTATAGCAGCAGTATCAAATTCTTGTATTTTTAAGCATATATAAAGTCATTGTCATCGGCACTATTTTTGGTTGTAGAGTTGTTAAGTTGTCGGCTGGTAGGATATATATCCTAACACCTGTTTAATTTAATTTAATTTATATAATTTGGAAAAAATAGTATTTTGAATTTTTGAAAATACAAGTCCGAACCAATCTCATATCCCTAGTAGTTTAAATAAATGAGCCTAATACCGTAAGCAATGTATCTACCTCGAAGGATAAATACACTACTAACCGGTAAGACTCGATTAAACTAAAGATTGTATGACCTCTGTTTAAATCTGCGAAATCCATTTTATTTATAAGCCTTTCCTATATTTAATACGAAGAATTAAATAGGGTTTATATTAAACTGGGTTTGAAAATACTTCCTATAAGGGCAATCTCCTATAGTTAATTACATCTTAGATAACCGAAGTCACCTAAAAAAATTTTCGATAAAAATCAGGGGATATTATCTTCAAAGAGGTCAAAGGGTTAAGACTTTTCAATGAGATCGGACAAAGAGGTGTGAAAGTGGAATGAATCAAGTTTGGAACATTTTATTTTGGAATCCAAAGGAGGAAGGACTATAGGATGTCATCGATCCGGAGGAGAACCTCGGTGACTTCTCAAGCTATCTTATGGTTTGGCTTAAATTTAGAGGAGAATGTTTCATCCTGCTAATTTTATTAATTAGGGCTTATATTTGTGTGAAACGATCTCACGCATAGCCTGAAAGATATGAGGATTTAGGTCATGACAGACGACAACCTTGGATCCTAAGACGAGTTAGGGCTTATATTGTACAGCAAAGCTATACAGAGGCCTAAGGATACATTGAGGATTTTTGTTGCATAAGCAAACAACCTTGAATTCATATTGATTTGTTATTTAATTCTAAGGAAAGATATGTTGTCGTAGAACATCTTGCTGTTGAAGATGGTTATGCTGCCCACGATGCTAGCTCCAAGCTCCTTGTCATAGCAAGTTTAAGTTTTCTAATGTGTCAAGTTATAATGTCAAATCAAATGTCCCTATGATTATGGTTCTTTAAATATTATGGGGCATATAAAAGTTGATTAGAACGAACCGGTTAAGATCCTACGGTTCTCTCGTTCTGGTATCACTATTTTCTTTCGGATTCACTTAGTCGAATTGAATTTACTAAACTCAACTCAATGAGTTCCATACTTTCATTTAGATCGTGAAAAATCTCATTAGCAACCGTAGGTTCCTCCTCCGAGGGATTCCCGATCATCCGATAGATACATCTTAATTTAGTTGCAATTATTGTTTTGTGATGTTTGTGATTAAAATTTGAGTTGTCTTATATTTTGAATGTTGTGGCGGTGAATTTTATCTTGGTTGATTTTTGTTTTGGTTTTAATTTTGCGGCTATCCTAGCAGTTTTGGTTTTCATGCAGGGTGACATCGTTGTTTAACTTGCAAGCTCGTAAGCAAGAAACAAAATGAGTAGTAAAAGAAATACAAGAAAGGAATATATATAAAACTTCTGTCGGAGTTAAAACATGCTTGTAGAAAAGGTTAAGAAGTACAAATTTAAAGTATGCCTACCAAATCCTTAGCCATATCTAAATTTTAATAATGATCCCATTAAGTAAATTATAATAAGTTCACATGTCCTTCAAGGTTTCCGAAGGATCATGAAGAAGTTTCAGGTAATACCCTAGACATTTCATAGTCCTTGGAATTATCTAGAGTTCATTTTGGCCTTATTGTGTTTTCTACATTGTTAATCCAATTAATATCCTTATGCTCTGTAAATTATGATGTTTTGATTATCTCTTAAGTGAGGTAATTATCACTTGATATCTCACTTATGAATTATATAGGTAAATGCCCTTGGGGACAACTCAACTCAATTAAAGAATTTAATTAATTTGATTTTTTAAAGAATAACCTTGTAGTGTTTTCAAAGATTTTAAATTCATTACAAGTTCTTTTCTAAACCTCATTAGAAAATATTTTTTATTAAGCCTAGTTCATTACTAAGTCCTTAAGATTTAAAAGGGTAGATTTTTAAGAAAAAGAGTTTTTAATATTTGTGCTCTCAGTCATGAACAATAAATTATATTAAAACCATCAACTAGGGTTCAAAATCAGTGAATTATGATCATCTAAATCAAACCCCTCACCTTAGTATCCCCTTTTTTAAATATTCTTCCAAATTTCATTAATTTAAAAAAAATTATGAATTTATCCGTTATGAAATTCAAAGTGAGGTTGGTTTCTACCACTTATCCATTTTTGTATTTCAATCATCAAGACATATTATTTTAAGATCATTTATTACCCATTTACCCACTGGATTAGACTTAAATATTAATTAAGCTCTAAATTCCAAAGTTACACTTCTGCCCCTAAGGCCTTACTACCCCATAATTCATTAAATTAGACTCAAATGACTTGAAAATTTTATATTACTTCACTCATGGGTTAAGTAAAACTTCAGAGGAGAAAATGTGGCTTTTCTGAATTTATTTAATTTTCATAATTATTTTTAATGAAAAAATAGGGGTTTTCAATGAAAATTTAATAACTCAATCAATATAAAACTTTTATTCTTAAGAAAATTATTGAAGGTTCACCTAGGTCAGAGGACTACTTGGACCAATTTTCATAATTTTTAGAAATTTAATTTAATTATTATAATTATTTGTTGTTTTTGAGTATTAATTAAATATTAAATAATATTTAAATGGAAAATTATGTTTTATTTTTTATTAAATCTCTCTGAGTCCAGTAAACTCAAAACAATAAATTTCATATTTTTGTGATTTATATTATTGGAATTATTTTAGTGAAAAATTAGAGAAAATTCATTTTTAAGCTTTTAAAATTAATATTTTGACTTAAAAAATATGAAAATTATTTTAATTGGTCCCAAGTGATCAGGAAACCAAATGTGACATTTTAATGTGTTTTTACCATTTTGTGATTTTTATGATTTTTAATTAATATTAATTATTTAAAAAATAGCTTAAAAATGAAGAATTTATTTTTATTCAAATTTTATTTAATTTGGGTTCCCCTAGCCATAAGGAGCTCCCAAAACTAATTTTGTAATTTTTTTGAGTTGTATTTTAATTATTAGAGTTATTTTAATGCCAAAAATGTGATTTCACTTAATTAATCCATTTGAGTGGTCAAATTAACTTCAATTGACTTGAAATGTTTATGGGAAGCTCCCCTAATATTAAATTACAGTGAAGAATGATTTTCATGTCATTTACATTTATATTTAATCCAAATTAATTTTCTTTTCATTTTTAGGGTTAGTGACAATGAACATTATTTTCAATGAGTTAAACCAAGTTTATATTTTTCCTAGGATCCTTATACCACAATGAACCTATCAAAATAAGATTTTTATTTTCTGATGAATATTTTAATTATTATGATTTTTATACCAAAACATGGGCCACTAGCTTGAAAATTAGATATCTCTAGTTAGAGATGCCGCCCGACCTTGGAAAAATCAGAAAAAGAATCCTCATAACAGATAGAATCAAAGCTCCAAAGATCAAGTCATGGTAAAATTTCTATGCAAATGGAGAATCAAAATAAGGAAAATACCATTTAATTAATTAAAAATAAAATATGTATCAAATAGAAATGAAAGTATTTCCGCATTATTCTCCTCTGTTCACTGAGCAAGAGAGTATTTTTATTTTATTTTTATGATTTTTCTACACAAAGTTATAAATTTTTGAAGTTATGGGCTTTTAAATAAATAAGAAAACATCCTCTTTTTCTACTTATCCTACTCAGCCTCGTATGCGTCGAAGAAACACATGTCACCGCGGGATTGGGCCCCGCCGTCAGCATTAGCTCCCCCTTTCTGAACCACTGCTCCATTCGGCGCCATCAAGACTGTCCAAGCGATACACGCTCGATCAGACGCCGTGTGGTCATCGTCCCCGATGAGTCAAGCCCATAAACCATCCATTTTCTAGGCTTAATATCTCGCTCGATACTCAATCAAATCAAGTGTGGTTTGTTCCTATAGATTCGTTTTGACTAGGAGAACATATCTATACGGTTAATCAACCCTTAGATTAACTCTATGCACATGGAGAATCAAATGAAGCTCGTTTTAGGGTTAAGTTTCAATACCTTAGTCATACCTTAGTCCAAGAGGGGAAGAGGGGAAGCCTCGATTGGATGCTTGTGGAAGCTTCGTGGGGGTCTCAAGAGCCTAGGGATGGAGCCTCGAACTGTGGTGAATTGCATAGATATGATATCGACCAAGGCCGAATTAGGGGGTTGATCAAAGTCCACCTTAGGGTGCCTTAGGGTGCTCTGGTGATGAGATGAGGCTTCTATGGAGAATCTTCCTCTCTCACTGTGGGGATGGTGTGGGTGCAATTAATTTGAATTTGGTGGAGTTTTGGAGGGTGTCCTGTTTCGGCCTTGAACTTGAGCTCCCAATTTGATTTCGAGCAGTGGATTTGAGTGGCTAAGGGTGGTTGGGTTAAGCTTAAGAGGTCTTAAGGAAGCTCTGGAAGAAATTTGACAGAGTCTCTCCAAGGAAATTCAAGCTCTCATACTTTGGCCATGGAGGGGGGGGTTTAAATAGACGGGGAAGGAGAGGCCACCAAGGGCAATTGGTGGGTGCTTTAGGTTGCTTATGTGGATGCCAGCAAGGTGCAAGAAACCAATTAGAATGAGACAGCTTTGATGGGTTTATATTTGAGTTTTAGCCATGGGGGAGCACTTGGCCATGACTTTTCCGGCATGCAGCCTAGGTGGCCCACCTGCCAGGCTCAGGTCACCATCTAGTCTAGGGAGGTAAGGACTTGGTCTTGGTGAAGTCAATTGGGGTTGGCCATGTGTAAAGGCATAGGATTAAAATAGTATGGTGGAAAGGCCATTTTGGGTCAAATTAGATCAAAGCATGGTTTGGGTTGGGTTGAGCCACCAAGGTTGGTCTTGTGCTGAAGAAGATCAGATGGGTCAACTAAAGTGGTGTGGAGAAGTACCCATCCAAGTGATTTGGTTAAGTATGAGGTTTGGAGGATTCATTAAAAGGGTTAAACCTTTTTAAATAAGTTTGAAAGTGGCTTGGCCTCTTGCCATTAGTAGTTTGATGATGTGGCATGGCTCTCATAACTTGCCTATGGCTTGGAAGTGGCTTCATGGCTCCCCTTTAGCTTGACTAATTTTCATGAGAAGAGATTTTGGATTTATTTGGTATTTTTGGTGAAGTTTGGCTTGATTCTTGATTTGGAATGATTTGATTTTGAATTTAAGACTTAGGAAAGATTTTAATCAAATGGATGATGAAGAGAAAGAATTGTCATGTAGGCTTTGGATTTGGGCTTTTGAAATTAAATGTAGTGGGCTCGGGCTTTTGAACTTGAACTTGAATTTGGGCTAATTAAATGTTGAGTTTGGTGTATGGAGATGTCATGAAGGGTTTGGAAACATTTCAAGTGATTTTGAATTGAATTAGTGAGCTAAAGAATTGAATTAGTGGGCTAATTTGATGGATTTATGCATATGGTCAAAATTGGACCTTTTTGATTTGAGTAAAATTGGGCTTGCAATTAGGTCAAATTGAGCTTGAATTTTGTTTAGATTAAGATTTGGAATACTGAATTTTGATTTGGAAATGAAATTGGACAAGATTGGGGTCAATTGGGCTAATATTGGGGCTAATTTGGGGACATTTGGGCATTTAAGGGCAAATTAGGGTTTTAAGGGCAAATTGGGGCTTTTGGTCAAATTGGGTCAAATTGATGATCAAAAATTGATATTTGGAAATTTGGGATGATTTTTAAATTTTTGGGAATTTTTGGAATTTTTAGGTCATGAATGACATTTTGGTAATTTTGGCAATTTTTGGGGGTAATTTTGGCAATTTTTGGGGATATTTTGGAAAGTTGGTAATTTTGGTGAATTTTGGTCAATTTAGGTAGTGATGAGGGGTTTGGAATGATTTTTGGGCAAATTTGGGTATTTTGGGCAATTTTGAAAAAATTAGGGTTGTATGTGTATTTTGATAATTTGGTGATTTTGGGCCAAAATGGGCAAAAAACCCATGAAGCCATACTAAACCAATAGGAGCCATATGAAGACTCATTTTGGATGCCCAATGTGCTGATTCTAACCCTCTTAGCTAAAGACTAGGGGTATAGGGAAGACTAGGGGAAGACTAGGGGTACAGGGTCATCCACATGAGCTTTTCAAAAGGAGTCAAGGGACCAGCCTAAGGTGTCATAGAGTTTAGGGTATGTAAGAGAGTGTAGTGTGTGCAAGTTAGCCCCACCATAACTAGATCACATAGGGTTAGTCCTAAGGTTTGACCATCTTATGGGGGACTCCCCTTGAGCTCCTTCATATTGACTCTACCTACTAAGTGCTAGAGGCCAAGAACAATTTGTGGAACTTCAAGTTGAGCAAAAGAGTTTGGAATTTCTAATGGTGAGGGTTCCTTTTCTAGTCCTCTAAGAATAGTCAACAGGAAAATCCTATAGCTAGACCCTAGGCTACGAAAGAGGAAAAACTCGACCTCAACAAAAAATGAGGTCAACTATATGATAAGTAATGTAGGGTATTTTTTTTAGAAGTGTGAATTAACGTATCCCAAGTCATATCTTGGTCGGTCCCTAAGATTTTAAGGATGATTTTCTTCAACAAAGAATAACAGGTCTGAATGTCCTTCAAAATATTCAAAGTATTGCAAAAGTGTTTAGGGCATAACCCTAAACATCTTTTGAATCCTTCGAATCATTTCGAGTTCATTTGAACTTATCATCTTATTGAATTAATCATCCCTAGTTAAATTAGGGTGTACTTATTGAATTAATCATCCCTAGTTAAATTAGGGTGTAGTTGTGATGTTGTAACTTATTTAATGGTTTAATTATCTCAGGTTTAGGGTAACGAGATCTTCATTTGATATTTCATTTAAGAATTATGTGGGCTCTTAAGGGCAAATTAAGTTATTAAGAAATATTTACCTCTTTAATTGAAATTGAGCTCGTAGTGCTTTAAAGGTGTTTATAATTGATTGTGTTTTCTTTTCTAAACCTTATTGAGTGGTTCCAG
Organism: Phalaenopsis equestris; assembly: GCF_001263595.1. Taxonomy (NCBI): domain Eukaryota; kingdom Viridiplantae; phylum Streptophyta; class Magnoliopsida; order Asparagales; family Orchidaceae; genus Phalaenopsis; species Phalaenopsis equestris. Next base: position 276,446 of record NW_018165509.1, read on the forward strand.
ATCAAACTTAGTTCACTACGAAGCTTTTAAATACCTTAAGGGTAAATTTGTAATTTTAAAAGGTGTTGAATGAAATGATCTTAATTCTTATTAAAAGATTGTATTATCATCTAACCATTGATTTGGGGTCTCAAATTAATGGGCTATCATTTTCCTAGATCAAGCCTATTACATTAAGATCATACAACTTAATTAACTTCCTAACCACAATAATTTAGAAAATTACATTCTTACCTTCTTATAGAGAATGACATGAATTGGTTTCAACCCTTTAACCCTTCTATATTTCAATCATTTAAGAGAGTTAATTATGATCAATATTACCCATTTATCTGGTTTGACCTAAATCTTAATTAAAGTTCAAATTTTAATAATTACCATTTTTCCTCTAAGACTTTCCACTTAATAACTCTCTTAATTTAACTCAAAGGACTTTGAAACATTGATGTTATCCAACTCATGGGTTAGTTAAAATATCATAGCAGAATTTATATTTTTCTGATTTTTGTTTAGTTTCTAATAATTATTTTAGTCCAAAAATAAGAATTTTCAATGCTAATTAATTTAACCAACTAAAACATATCTCCTATCCTTAGGAAACTTTTAGGAGGTATGCCTAGGTTAGAGGACCACTAAATTTTTTTTTTTTGAATTTTTGAATCAAGTTTTAATTTTTATAAGTTTTAATTAATTTTAATGAATAAATAAATAGAAAATATATTTTTATTTCAAAATTTTATTTTTCATATTTTCCATAAGTCTCTCTAACTTAAGAGGACTCAGAGAAATAAATTTTATATTTTTGTGATTTTTAATTTATTTTTTATAATTATTTTCTTCATAAATATGGAAAATAAAATTTAAATATTAAAAATATATATTTACATCTTTAAAAATTTTCAAACCTATTTTTGAGTTATTCTCTGTGTTAGGATGGTATTTGTGACAATTTGAAGTATTTTCATATTTTTCATAATTTTTTTATATTCTAAATTATTTTTAAAATTAGAAAATGCCTAAAAATTAACTTTTTATTTTAACCTCAATTTTATTTTTCTTGAGTGACTATGGTCTCAAAAAACACTCCAAATAGATTTTTATAATTTTATAATTTTTATTTTAATTTATATAATCATTTTAAGCCAAGATTATTATTTACTTAGAAAACAAATTTTTACATTAAAAAAAAATTTCCAACTTTCAAATTTTTATAGGGACCTCCTAAGGTAATTACTTACAATTTGGCCAATTTTGGTGATTATTTGAATTATTTTGCATTTTATTATATTTCATTAATTTTTAAATGAGAAAAATATTAAAAAATTTTTTAAATCAAACTTTTCTTTTCCTTGAGTCCTCTAACCACTGTAAACCAACCAAAATTGTTTTTATATTTTTTTGACATTTATTTTTTTTATAATTTTTTTGTTAAGATGAAGCTAAATATCTTAAAAATTATGGCTTTTGGCCATAGAAGTGATCTTTGACTTTGGAAAAATCAGAGGACACTCCTAATTGCATCAATAACAAGCCCTCAAAATCTCATTTAATTTAGATAATTATTTAATTATTTATGTTTTAATTGCTCTTTGGAGTATTTAATTAATTTAAAAATAAGTATAAATAAAATGTTTTTTATTATTTAATTAATTTAAAAATAAGTATAAATAAAATATTTTTTTTATTTTTTGGTTCATAATATTTTCCTCTGTTCATTGAGCACATGAGAATTTTTATTTTATTTTTATGATTTTTGTACACCAAGATATGAATTTTTTAAGTTGCTAAATTAATTGAAAAACAAAACACTATATTTTCCTATTTGTCCACGTCGACCGTCACCTCAACCTCGGCGTCTCTGAAGATCGGGCATCACACTACGATTGGATTGCTTTCTACGGTAGCTACTGACTTAGCTCGCGGTTCACGTAACATCGCACTGTCCAGCTCCATCTCGACTATACGTTCAATACACACTGTTCGTGTTCTAACCCTAATATCTCGCTCGATACTCAACGAGATCACATGAGGTTTGTTCCTACACCTTCATCTAGGTGAGATGAACCTATCTATATGGTTAGATATGCATGAAATACAAATTGTCTTCATAATGGTCAAAACTGAGGCAAGATTTAGGGATTTTGAGTGAGGCTTCAATTGGGTTTGATCCTGAGCTTCGTCTCGAGTCCATGAACCTCATCCAAGTACTAGTTCAAGCTGTAGTTGGGCCTAGATATGTTCTAGACCAAAGGGTGACTCGGGCTTGGTCTTGAACTATGATAAAGGGCTCAAGGGATGGGGCTTCTGATTGAGGGAGTAGTTTTTAGGTATGGTAATGCTTATGGGATGATTGATTTCGGGTTTTTAGGAGTTTGATTCCAAGACCGAGAAAAACTTTAGATTTTATTGGTGAAAGTGAGCTCTAGTAGTGGGAATAAGTGGTTGAGGATGGTGGGATTGAACTTAGGATCACTGTGAGAAGCTCTAGAAGCAATTTGGTAAAGTTTCCCCAAGAATTTTGATGCTTTCCAATTTTGGCCTTAGAGGTGGCCAATTTATAAGCTCGACTAAGGGGAAGGCTCTAGGTTGTCATTGGCCGATGCGAGCAAGCTTAGGTAGAAGGGAAAATGATGCAATTGGCCAATTAAGGATTGCTACATTGGATGGGTAAAATTTGGTGTTTGAGCCAAGGTAGGGGTTCTCAGTTTTTGGTTTTCCGAAAATTAGGATGGTCGGTTAGACTAAGGTTGGTGGCTAGCTGGCTCAGAGAGGTAAGAAGGATTAATGGTGATAAGCTTTGGGCTTCAGAAGGCTGGTTGCATGGGTTAATATGTTTCACCAAATTAAGTAGGGAGGTTTACTTAAATTGGGGAACCATTGGTCCATGACTCAAATTGAGGTTAACTAGGTGTTGTAATCAACATCTTAGGGCTTAGGGATTGGTTGAGATGATTAAGATTTTAAGTAAACCAAGGGACTAGGGTAGAGTTTAGATTAGGCTTGGGTTTGGGCTTGTTTTATTATGGGCCTAAACCAATTGAAGGCTCAAGCAAGTCTTGAAATCAAACCAAGGGACTAGGGTAGAGTTTAGATTAGGCTTAAAATTGGGCTTGGGTTTGGGCTTATTTTATTATGGACCTAAATCAATTGAAGGCTCAAGCAAGTCTTGAAATTTGTCTTGATGAATTGAGGATATGGATTTTGTGAAATTGGATCGATCATGTGGCTCAATTAGGTGAAAATTTGGATTTAGGGTCAATTTGGGATGGTTGGCTTGAATTTGGAATTTTAGTTTGGAATTTGATGTAATTAGGTTTAATTTGATTGAAATTGGGCTTGAATTTGATTAAATTGAGTTTGGACTTGAAATCGTGTGAATTTAAAATGAATTTGATGAAATTTATGGGTGGTTTGGGAACTTTAATAAATTGGGGGTAATTTGAGAATTTTGGCCAATTTTGGCGGATTTGGGGAATTTTGGGTGAAATTGGATGGTTATGGAGAAATTTGGCTTTTTTTTAAGTTGGGGGCATTTTGGTAAATTTTTTGTGGTCTAGGGGTATTTTGGTAATTTTGGGGACTTTAGGGTGAATTTGGGCAATTTAGATGATTTAAAATAGTTCAACATGATTTTTTTGTGGAAATTTGAGAATTTGGACAATTTTGGGAATTTTAGGGTTTTACAGGCATTTCGGTAGTTTTAGGGAAATTTCAAGGTAGAAGACCAAGGTTGGGTATTTTGGTGGAATTGGAATTGGTTGGATATGATGATCATGCCAGCCATGAGGCCACCCCCTAAAGCCATGAAACCCATAGGATAACTCATTTTGGATCCTCTACATGTTGATCCTAGCCATCTTAACCAAAAGATTAGGGCTTAGAACCACCCACATGAGTTTCTAAAAGGGGTTAAGAGGTAGGTCAAGTGTGAGTAATTTTAGGGTTTTTGTAGTATGTGAGTTTGATGGGTTTGTGTGTCTGTGTGACCAAGACCAAGCCACCCTGGGTTGCCCTAAGGTCTCATTGATCCTATTGGAACTCATTCTTGAGTCTTACATGTTGGTCTTAGCCATCTCAAGTGTGAATTGTGGGCTTAGGACCACCCATGTAAGACTTCAGTATCCCAAATCCTATGTGGGAGAGTTCCATTACTAGTCCTTTAGGATAGTCAATAGGAAAGTCCTATCGCTAGATCTCAGGCTTCTAAAATGGAGAAACTAGCCCTCATAAAAAATGAGGTCAACAAGATTCAATTACTCAATTTGTTAATTTGGTGGCTCAATTGACAAGTGATACTCCAAGCAGAATGTCTACTTCGAGATTAGAGGAGGGAGATAGGCATGTGCAATTTTTCTTGAGATTGAAGTTGCCTTGTTTCAAGTGAGCAATTGAGCCGAAAGTAGCTGAGGATTGACTATTGAGACTAGAGAAATCCTTTGATAGCATGTAGTGTCCAAAGAATCATAAGGTAACCTTAGTGGTATTTTTACTCAATGATGAAACTGAGCGTTGGTGGCTAGGCCAGCAAATGGAGAAGGCAAGTTGAATTTTAAGATTTTTTGGGAGCAATTTACTGATACATTTAGAAATTGGTTTGTAGCTCCATCAACTAGATAACAGATGCAATGGTCCTTTTTAAGATTAGTTTTAGGGAATAAGATGATAATGCAATATGAGACTGAGTTTACTACATTAATAAGATATGCTCTGTAGTTAGTCAGTACTCTAGAGAAGAATTGCAATATGGATTTTTGAGAGGACTCAGGGATAACTTAAGGCATCCACTTGTCCCATTCAATATTAAAGATTTCTTTGACTTAGTGGAGATGCAATATTAATAGAAAATTAAATTATGTCTATTCAACAACATATGGATGTGTGCCGAAAAAGATTTGGAGGCGAGTCTTTTAGTAGTTGTAGCAGTGGAAAGAAGAACAGATTTGGGTCGTATGAATCTGGAATATTTTCTACATCTTCATGGAGCAAGGGTTCTTCTATCTCGGTGAGTAGTGCTCCATTTTGTACTTCATGTGAAAGGAACATCAAAATCAATGCTATTTATTTTTTGGACAGAATTTTAAGTGTGGTCGATCTGGCCATAATACAAAACAGTGTCCTTAGAAAGCCTCTGAGAGTGGATTTGATACTTGGTAGACTAGAGGGTTGATAAACAATAAAGGGCAATCCTATTAAGAACTTTCAGTGAAGAATCATCTAGTACATGTGAAGGGATATTCTTTAGAAGATAGTCTAGAGAGATTCAAAGATAGTATGTTACTCCAATTTTTTACTACTCCAGCTCAATATAGAGCTTATATTTTGACTCACCAAGATACGAAGGATGCATCCGATGTTATGATAGGTATGATACACCTAAAATATATAATGTTTTTAATACATTTTTATACCTATTTTTTAGATATTGCGCTTTAATGGAAGGTATTTGTGTGTTTTTCTTTCAGGTACAAGTAAAAAGGTGAAAAAAAAAGTTTCAGGTACAAGTAAAAAGGTGAAAAATGCTAAAAGGAGTGGAAAAGGATCAAATTTGGAGCAAAAATATGAAAATTGTGTTAAATTGTTTGGGCGTCTAAGAGCTAGATCCTGCGCTTATGCGCTGATGAAACAGAGAAGATCTGCCTAAGCGTCAGGGGCCCCGCGCTTATGCGCCATAGATAGTTATGTGACGGTTTACTTCATTTTGTCAAATTTTGAAGGGACATTTGAGGCACATATTGACTAAAGAGAGTGGTTATGACCACTAGAAACAAAAATATGGTTAGAAGACTTGTGAAAGGAGGTATCCTTTAGAGAATTCATTGAATTGTGACACATTTAGAAGAGTTTCGAATGCACCTCTTAGAGATTTATAAAAGAAGGAAGTTGAGACTTTTTGAAGTGTGCTTGAAGGTCCTGAAAAGTGCTTAAAAAGGGGGAGTTCTGAGAAATTCTTAAGAATTTTGGATAGATTTTCAGGCACCATAAATTTACTTGATCATATTTTTTATTTAGTTTTATTTTGAGAGTTAAGAGTGTTGTAAAAGAGAAGAGATTAAAAGGAACTTCAAGGGTTTGGTGGAGGATTTGAGATAATTTTTTATCTTTTGTTTTGAACTACTTTTGGTTATAATCGAGACTTCTTGTTGGTTTGGCAATGATTTCTACTTTTAAATTAAAGTGTGATTTTGTTTTCTCCATAGATTCTGAGTAGTTTTCTTTATCTTTCTCCTTAAAATGATAAGTAATTAAAGTGTTGGATGGAAGTTATGGAGAGTATTAATCTTTAATGTTGGAAGAAGTTGTGATGATTTAATTTCATACACTTCATTTACTTCTTAATTTGGCCTATCTAGATGTTAAAATTTATTGTGAGAACAATTAAGAACCAGGCTAGTATTGTCTCAGTCAACAATTGAAAAGAATCACATGAGGTTGTATGAATGAGAATGTAATTCATATGAATTAATGCAAATAAATAGGAAAATAATCTTTGAAGGGTGTAGAGTTAGAGGACTTCAAAGTTACAGGTTAAAGCCCTCAAATTGGTTTATTATTTTAGGATCTGATACAAGATGTTAGCCCCGAGAGGGAGGGAATTGAGGGAACTCTAGAGTGAGAGCTAGTATCTTCCCTGCCAACCAGCCTTCAGAACTATTCAAACTTTAAATTAACCAATGTTCTTTATAGCATCTCTAGTAAGGGTAAATAATATTATTGTTCCTATTTGACACAATGCAATTTGCATACTTCCACAATAGAATTTCTATACTTATTACTGATTCATGATAAGGAGAAAGATAATTTCATATTTAGTGCTTTTCTTTACATAAACTCAAGTTGTTTTTAGAAGTTATTACTGTTGTGTCAAAATATCAAAAATACTAAAAAGATTTGAATTTTTCTTACTATGAAAATATCTATAGTTTAAGTAATTATCTTTTTGAAATAGAATGTTTATTGTTCAATAATACATATCGCTAATTTTCTCTGTGGGTTCGATATTCATGTCTTAATAAAAAAGTCCTATGTTACTTGATAACAATATGTATACTTGCGTAGTATCCCTATATATATATATATATATATATAGAAAATATATTAAAAAGTTAAATTCTTATTTTCTACAGGTTCAAGTTTTTTGTTCTGTTGCAAAGGTTTTGTTCTGTTGCAAACTAAGGAAACATAAGTGAAAAATATCATCAAATACATTGTTATACTGTTGCATATAAATAATAATTTCATCGAGATCAACTTTTTGACGCCGTTGCCTGGGAGGATTTCAAAAATTTATTGAAAGCAAAATTTTTATTTCTAGAAAGTCTTATTTAAACTTTAAAAGTTATTGTAGGAATATCTCATTATAGTATTTTATTTTTTGTGTGTTTGTTGTATTTTATTTTTTATTTTTATTTTTATGTTAGTGTATGTGTAGTTCAGGTTCTGAA